>NW_017537201.1:1268407-1283958 GCF_001853355.1 Bactrocera latifrons | reverse complement strand
AATTAAATGAATTAAATAAACATGAAATTATAAAAGAAATAAATTAAAAGAATATGAGAATTGAGGTAAATACGTGTACACAAAAAAATATAAACATGAAAAACAAATAAATCAGAAAAAACATTAAATTAAAAAAGGAAAAAATTACTAAAAACGAAATAACGTATATGCGAACTAAGTTGAAAAAAAAAATAAATAAATAAATTGCAAAAATAAAAATAATATCTGCGAGCATATCACCACCACTTTGATGAATTGAAGTCATTAGTTAGAAAATCTCGTTAATTTTTGCTTCCTTTTTATATTTGTTTACTACTTTTAAATATTTTTTGCAGTTTTTTTTGTTTGCTGTTATTGTCTCGTTGTGACTTTAATTGCCTGTTTCTAGCCGTGCAAAGTGATGTGCATGAAGTTTTATATGCGTTGCAAGCGAAGTGGGGGTGGAAAGAGCAGCAGCTTTAGGAGACTACACCACACTCCATCATATACATACATACATACAAATTTGCTGTAAAAATATATGTGTATGTGTGCATGGCTTTAGTTCCGTCATCGGGCCAGTGTCGTTGGCGACGGTGAATTGCGTTTCAATGTCAGTGTCAAGATTGTTAGGCAAAGTACATATAGATACATAGATACATACATACATACTTATAAAATGGTAGTGACGACGAAATCGGTTGCTATTTGTGGCAAAAAATGTAGGCACAAAAACAACAACGACAGAAGTGGTAGTAAAGAGTTTGTAAATAGTAAATGTCTGTCTGTAAATATTTATGTACTTGTATGCTATATAGAGGTATATAAACCAACTAATTACAAAAGGTGTACACAAAGGAAACTGCTATGCATATATTTATGTAAATACCTAAGTACAAATGAATGAGAAGTGAAGTAAATTTGAAGGCCAACTGGAATATAAGTATGTACTTTTGTATGTATGTATGTTCGCATTAATGCAGATGAAAGAGAGTTTGCACAGAAATATTTTAGGTACAAAACTACTAAAGGGTGTATGAAATAAGGCAAAAAATAATTTTAAATACTATATACATATAACAAAGAATATAACTAAAACAAAAAATTAAAAAAATWAAAAATAAATTAATATAAAATTTAAAAAATTACTTCTTTAAATAAAGAACACAGACTCTTCAAATTTAATGGGGAATGTTCATTACCATTCGAAAGAACATTTTTTGGCATTTATTTTTTGAAGATTATCTCTTTCAAATATTGGCCGCGGCTCCGTCTGTGATGATCCATCCTTTGAGTACAATTTCCGATGATTCGTTCGTGCATTTCGGTTGGTAACTGGCTAATGACTCGCGTGATGTTTTGCTTCAAAACCTGAAACTCACAGTGTGATATAACACGATCTTGGTGGTCAATCGACCGGTTCAAAACGTGAAATAATCTGCTCACCGAAGTGTTGTCTCAATAAATCCATTGATTGATGCAATGTGTGGGAAGTGGCGCCGTCTTGTTGAAACTAAATGTCGCTGAGATCGCGAGCTTCAATTTCAGGCATCATAAAGACGGTTATCATTGGGCGAGAACGGTCACCATTGACGATTGCGTTCTCACTGGCATTATTTTTGAAGAAATTTGGACCGTTGATTCCACAGGCTCACAAACCACACCAAACCGTGTTTTTTTTTTTTTTTTGGTTGAAATGGCAGCTCCTGAGTCTCTTCAGGTGTCTCTTTGCCCCAAATCTGGTCATTTTGCTTGTTTACAAACACACGGAGCCACAAATGGAACTGAACAAAATTTGGTTCGAAAACGTTAGAGCTTCTAGGAGTTTTTCAAGAGCACATGCGAAACGATGTCGGTTGGAAAGGTCGAACGGTTTACCTTTAGTACAAGGTGTATTTGGAACGCCGGCGCCTATAGAGCCCTTACTGCAGTTCAATGCGAAAATTATGTGATATGTACAGAGAAAATACGTTGACCAGACGCCAATTCCAGAATTGATTTGCAAAATTTCGTTTCGGCAATGTCGATCTTGAGGATACACCACACCCTGGAAGGCCCCTTGCAGCTGATGTGGATAAAATAAACTTGTTTTTCGATGCAAATTGTATTTTTCATATAAGTTATTGGAGAAAATATCTTTATATAGTTTAAAAAAATATTTTAAACAATAAAAAAAATTGTGCGATTTAGCATTAAGAACGAATTTACTTAATAAACGACCCACTATTGAAGTTAGAAAGATAGAAATTCGGTATTATTTTTCTTGCTCTTTAAATAAATTCTCAAAGTTAAGCCCCTTTAAATAATTAAATAACAATTTTAAATAATACAGACTGCCCTAACACTTAAAAAAATCAGAACTTTCTTATAAGCCTCATAAGAGTACATTTAGTCTCAAATAGAATTTTCCGAAGGAAAATAAATTGTTCCGCAGATAAGTAAATTTTATTGGGTAACTCCCAAAGGATTCATTTCTATGTTCTCAAGTGACTCAAAACTGCTACTCATCATTTACGCTTAACAACATTTCCACACAATTTTTTTAAATATAAATTTTCATTAAATTATCTCCTTCTTTGTTTGACCTAAAAACTCATCAGTACGAAACAGCTTTTTAAACTTAGCAAGTGAAATATATATATTTTTGTATGTAGATATCTAAACATCTTTTTAAAAGTGTCACAGGCGGCACATGCAAAATAAATTGGTTGACAACATTGCACGCTTGTCTTTTGCTCGTTGTCGTCAAATATTCTTGGGCAATTTATCACACCACCGACGGTTAATGCTCATTTGAATGGCAAACAGCGTCTACAATCGCACAAAACACTTGCGTTGAAAGTAAATAAGCGTGTACCAGATAGAAGTGCTTCAAGTAATTACTCAAATTTATAAATACAAACATATGTACATATAGTATACAAGTGTTTTATGTTACTATTTTTAGTAGATATGAAGATAAATATGAAATTTCGAAAGCCAAATTTTGGGTTTCAAAAATTTCGAATTCCAAACGACCAAAATTTTGGTTAAATATAGTTTTGTTGCTTGAAAGTCTATAATTTTGTCAACTTTTGATTTTCTCTTCAACCGTAGGTCATTGTATGGACAATAGTTACTAGCACGGAGAAGACTGGGATCACTGCAGGTGTAATCCTTTATTTAGTCCATAGGAGATCGCGAGTAACTCAAATAATTAACTAATTCTTTTTTCAAATATTTTACTGTGTATTCTTTTTAAATTTTTTATAATATTAAAATTTAAAATCATTGATAACGTAGTTTTTTTATTTCCAAAAGTGTTTGATTATCTTAACTAAGATTCGTCAGATATAAGAATATCAAATCTCTTGGAAGAAAATATTAATATTTTATGAATCTCGAAACATATTGCATAGATCTGAAAGTATGTCGCTGCCATGTTATCCAAAGAAAAACAATAGCCGTGGATTTATCAAATCTAAATAAGGTGCGTTCAAATATAATATATTAAAGAAATCAGCTTCAGAGCTTCCAAAACTTCTTCCAGACATATACATAAGTAATTTAAACAAAATAATTTTCCCTGATGTCTCAACTGCTAGTTAGTTGTTCTAATGAAAAAAAAAAAAAGAAATGCCACTCTCGATTATTAAACGAGTTACTCAAGCCACGACACTAGATAGAGACCCCGAATTTGAAGAGAAAGCTAGCCTATCCGTCAGAAGTTATATGAAACTAGCTGTCTTCGATTCGCCATTTCTCGCTTAACATCATTTGCTCTCTTGTCATAAAAATAATACTATTTTCAATGTTAATACGTTTTGTTTTGTATATTTTAGACCAGTTCTATTCTTGTTAATGGTTCGAAAAGGGCTTTAAATTAATTAAAGTAATTTATACAAAACTAAAATAAAAGGTTACAGAAACTTTTTTAACGTGAAAAATAATAAATTTTTCAGCACTCCTTAAAAATACTCAATTGTACCAGTCTAGGAAAAAAAACAATATTAATTTCTTAGAAGGGGTTTTGATAACAGGGAGTGGCCTTTTTTATTTACTATACTCCCAGAATCACCTCTACATAAAGGCTATAGTACATTCCGAACGTTTAAGTTTCATCCATAAAAGAATTCACGAGAGAAAGGATCTAAATGAAAAGAAATAGGAATTTCTGATAAAAAAATTAAATCTAACGGGTAGCGTGCCTATTGACGCTACAAAAATAGACCAATAGGGACGGCAAACGATATCATAGTTTTTCCCGTTCTGTCGACATTTATCTTCAGTAAGGTTTGCCATGGAAAAATTTTAATTATTTTTTATGGGCCGGTGGCGTCATTGGGCAGTACTTCTTCTACCTTGATTATCAAGACCGGCACGTTACTGTGAATGGGAATCGCTACCGCTCAATGATAACCGAATATTTTTGACCCGAATTGGATGATATGGACTTGGACAATATGTGGTTCCAACAGGACGACACCTTAAGCCACACAGCGAATGTGTCCATCGATTTATAAAAAAAACAAGTTTGGTGGACGTGTTATCTCACGGAAGGGCCCAGTCAATTGGCCGCCTCGGTCGTTTGATTTAACACAGTTAGACTATTTCTTGAGGTTCTACGTCAAGTTTATAGTCTATGTCAACAAGCGTGCGACAAGTGATGAACTTCGTACGAATATCGAAAGTGAAATTGCAGCAGTGCGGATTTCTGCTTGAAATCCGTCGAAAATTGGGTTCAGCGTCTGGACTTCTGCAAACGAGCTTGTGGTGGTAATGCAAAAGAAAACGAGTTTAATACATAATGACATCAAATGTATTTTCACAGATTCTATAAAGAATCTGATTGATATCTTACAACTATTTTTTATTTTTTTCTTACAACTTTCAAGTTGTTATTGAAAAAGCCGTTATATGTATTTTCGTCTGCCATAAGGTTTGGATATTTAAAGAAATATACTGTATACAGTTCTGAATTTCTTAGAATATTTTGGTCCATCCTCAGATTTTTTTAATGATGAAAGGCTGGTAAGTAAGGGAAGAGTAATGGTCTCTAGGGTTTTAGTCCAGATCTCTCGAAAATGTTATCTATAATTATTACAAACCTACACTCATACAAATTTTAGTCAACAAACAGTATTACTATCTAAGCTAAACGGCAAATAAAATAATCAATTTTGCGGGGTACAGAACTATAAATAAATATACCAACGCATAGCAAAGTAGATAGGCCATCACCATAACCTAGAAATGATTAGAAAAGCCTTCGTACAACAACAATATCGTGAATTGAGATAGCAACGCAACATTTTTGTTATTTTTGCTTTGTGCGTTTCGCATTTTTATTCTACTTTTTATTTATTTCTTAGAGCACTTAATTTTTTTGTTACCGCCGTCAAACTAGCAGCGCTGCCTCAATTTGACCTAATTTTGTGCGTATCGCATGTGTGCGAATTTCGCGTTCGCAAATTTTTTGCAAATGAAATTGCTGCTGTCGTTAGGTACGCTGTGCGTGATGACGACGCGTTGGGCTGTTAGTAGTGATGTTTATGTATTTATGTATAATATACTGTACTTTAAATGTATATATATTTTTTAAATTAACACCAGGGCCATTGTAAGGTGTTCTTGTGCGCGACACATGGTCTGAAAGTGTAAAGTTCGATCTCAAATAAAATCAATATTTGTAAACGGCGGCAAAGGAGCATATTTTTTTTTTTTAGATTTAAGGTAGGTTTTTTGATGGTGCCAAATTATTTTGCGCTTCAAATTTGGCAGCGTGGCTCAAAAAGTACATTTTTTTCAACAGCGCAAAGCGGTAACACGGCCCAAACTGCTTTAGCTTATAGATACTAAGTTTTTTTCTTTTCATAATAGCAAACATTGAAGGTAAATATTTGTATAACCCGAGCAACTTTGCCAAAAACCGTTAAAATATAGCGAAAAAAACAACAAAAAGAGAGTAACAAAGGCGAAAGTGACAGAACGGCAAATACGTTTCACTTTTGTTGCGAAAAATTTCCAATTTTTTTATTTCAGTACTACACAAATTTGCAAAATTAGACGCACAGCAACAATAACGCAGTGAAATGTATAAAAAATAATTCGGCAAAGTCGAACGCACAAAGCAAAAAGTACACATATACACATACACACATAAGTATAAATAAAATTAAAAAATGTGAAATTGTATGTACAAATATACATACATTCATATGTATATATATATAGATATAGTTGTACAAATGCACAAAAATATACTGTATATAGCGCGCGCGTTGATACCTACAGTCATAGCGTAGCTGTGCGCCTATCTCCTAGCGCTTACCGCGCGGCCGCTTGACGCACACCCGCCCTGCGCAACTGTTTCGGCTGTCAAATTGTGTGCGTTTCTTCATGTTTTTGCACTTTTTTTTGCAAACTGCGGCCAAGATGAGGTCACCAGCGGCGTTGCCTTATACGCGTATATACACGCGAAATGCGCGGCGCTATTCGTACTTTTCATTATGTTGCCACTAGGCGCGCATATGTACACTCACATGTATGTTGGCTATGTGGTAGCACGTATACGCACGCCAATCGCTTCCCATCATTCTGCACCGTTTTATGCAAAGCGACGATCACCAAACACTGTCTGTCGGTAACGACGATCAGCACCAAAGCGGCGACGAGCGCACATAGCGCGCTACAAGCAAGCGCTTGCCTACACAGCATAGAACATTCGTACAGACGTTTATATGTACGCCGCGCGCCTCTTCACTGTATCATAGATATGTGCGTATCGCTTGAGTTTTCTACTACCCATTTTGCTTTGTTTGTTGCTATTGACTTTTTGGCGCTTTTGTTGCTGTTATTAGTAAACTTTTTTATTTCTTGTTTGTCATTGTGTTTTATTTTCTTTTCATTATCTCGTTTGTAGCTTTCGTATATGCGCCGAGCGCGCCCAGCGACGACGACCCATCAAACGCACGGCAACGAAATACGAACGAGTGTTTGTAGCGAACGCAAAAAAACACATCACTTCGCTTGCTGTTACTACCTAATTGGTTGGATGGCGCGGGTAAGCTTGCTGGCAGCGGGCGGTGTATGGAGCAGCGTAGTGGATCTTCTAACGTCTGTTTACTTAATTATATAATATAATGTATTTGTGTGTACATTTGGTGAATTAACAGTGTTTGCCACCAGTCATCGTATTTCTGCATACTACATACTTTGAATAAAAAAATTTATAGAGTCTAACAAATTTCTTGATTGGCTGAAAATTGTAGGTTATCAAAACACTAAAAAAAAAAAATTTGAAACTGTAACTCTCCCAAAAGAGGAAAGTTATATCATGGATTCTATGTTTCCTGACACATATTTCTGAAAAATTTTTAACAATAAATTCAATTTAATATGTGTAATTAGCTAATCGGGTAAAAAAAATTTTATGAAAGCTTTAATGGGCGGAGCTTTTTGAGTGAAAGCTCAAAAGCGGTCTACATGCTCATTAAATGCATTAGATTTATCCAGGCCGTTGGAAATATCGAAAAAAACTTCTACCGATGAAAGCTCAAATGAACGAAGCTTTACGCTGAAAGTTCAATGACCACTTACACTCTATTTACAAATAGAGTGATTGCTTTATGGCAGAAAAATGTTTTTGGTAGTATTGCTAGCCATTTCAACAAAACTTGTGACTCACAAAAAACGAAATTGATCGGTACTTATATTCAAAAAGCTGAAAAATACTTATAACAACGTTGATCATATTATTACAGTAGAAAATTAGTATAAAGATGTCGTTTACAGTCAAATAACGGCTCTCTTGAAAGCTTTCATAAAATAAGCTTTTTATAAGAAAGCTCTTTGAACAATTTGATTTCACCTATTTTGGGTATATATTATCATTTGACAGAAAATTATTATAAAAACTTCGGTTATATTCAAATGCCAACTCTCTTAATGAAAGTTTTGATGGGCCAAGCTTTCTGCAAAAAAGCTGATTGAACAGTTTGATTTCACTTATTTAAGGCATATATTATCATTCGGTAGAATGTTATCATAAAAACGTCGCTTACATTCTAAAAGCTTTAATAGACGAAAGCTTTTTGCAAGAAAGCTTATTGAACAATTTGTGTTAATTTATTTATGAAATCTATTATAATTAAAAAAATAATTACAAAAATTTGAATATAAATTCCGACTCTTTTAGCTAAAGCTTTAATATAAAAAGCCTTTTCCAACAAAGCTCATTGAACAATTAGATTTCACTTATTTATGGCATATATTAGCATTCGCTAGAAAATTATTATAAAAACGTCGATTACATTTAAATACCGACTCACTTAATGAAAGCTTGGATGGAAGCTTTTCGTAAGAGTGCTCATTGAACTATATGATTTCACTTATTTTTGGCGTATTTTATAATTCGGTAGAAAATTGTTATAAAAACTTTGGTTATTTCCAAATTCCGATATTTTTAAGGAAAGCTTTAATGGACGAAGCTTTTTCCTTGAAAGCTCATATTTCTCTTATTTGTGGCATATTTTAACATTCGGTAGAAAATTATTGTCAAATCGTCGGTAACATTCAAATACTGACTCTCTTAATGAAAGCTTTAATGGACGAAGCTTTTTGCAAGAATGCTCACTGAACAGTTTGATTTCAATTACTTACAAAATATATAATATTTTATGGCTAAAAAACGTTTTGGCTCTGTGCTTTTCTAATACTTGCCTCAATGTTAGGCACGAGCTTTTCGATACTCACTTTGAAATCGGTCTAACATTTTCTCTTAATGAAAGCTCTGCTCAAATTTGCTTTGTATCAGTGTGTTTTTTTTTTTTTTTTTTTTTTTTTTTTTTTTTTTTTTTTTTTTTTTTTTTTTTTTTTTTTTTTTTTTTTTTTTTTTTTTTTTTTTTTTNTTTTTTTTTTTTTTTTTTTTTTTTTTTTTTTTGTTTTTTTTTTTTGTTTAAACGCACACAACCGTATAAGCCAATAATCGAAAATGATTAACAAGTTGGCAGTCAAATTTCCTACAGGGTCTTGGGGGAACAATCATTTCGCACTCTCTATTATTAAATATATATGTATCTAACCATCTGTAGATGTATATATACTTTATATGTGACATGTGTTATACGCACACACACCTTTTTGCTGACTTTTGCGAAAATTAGTTCAGTAGGTTTCTAATGCCACAGCGCGAATGCCAACCGCACGCACACAAGCAAACCGACTTTTGCAAAATTAAATGTTTATATGTATATCTATACACATATGTAAGTATATAGCTTAATTGCTTGGTGCGTGCACGCGCTCACTCGAGGCTACATACATACATATATACAACTGTGTATTTATATAAGCATGCGCGCTCTAAGTTCAACGATAATTTTTGCACAAAACAACGAATATAACAATAAAAAAAACGCACCAAATTTCGCAAGTAAAACAATGAGAAATGGCAAATGGCAGTGTATATATGTATGTACCTATATAGTTGTTAGTGAAGCTTGATTATAAAAAAATCGCACAATTCTGTCCTTGACACACTTCGGCTACGCACAGCTGCGGGGCCCCACCAGCAGCCGCCACCGCCACCGTCACCGCCGCGGCACTAAAGTGGAACAAGCGAATAGAAGAGTGTTGCGATGCCAGAGGAGGTGCTCAAATACAAATATGTATGTACGGGCGGATGGACTCATAAAAAGTGTGTGTATGCTTGAGTGTGTGTCACGCAGCACATTTATGTGTATTAAAAAATTAAGTTGATGGATTTTGCAAAAGTTTTTATGTGTAATTTTTTTTCCGCTCTTTTCGCCTGTCGTCACTGAGTTGTTGTGCCATTGCAGAGCGTTAGATACACATACGTACTTGCAACATGTTTTTGCAGTGAATGCGTGCGAAAAATTTTGCAGTTTGCTTAACGCACGCGCTTGCATGTGTATGTATATATTATGCAAGATTTGAAAATTTGAAGCTGTCACATACACATACAAACATACCTACACACATATTTTTTTATCTGTACTCTTCGACTTAACGTGCCACTTGAGTGCGTTTCCACGTTTATTGGCGCAGTGGTTGGAGACACGTGTGTAGTGCGATAAGATATGCTTTTGTTCTTTTGATAAGTTTGTGCAATAATCGGCTGATAGCACAATGACGGGTTATAATCTGCGAAGGTTAATTGAATTTCGCCTATTTGAGTTGAACGCTTTGTGCGGCGCAGCTGAAGTTTATATAGAATATATATGTAAATACACACATAAAAGCTTATATACACGCATGTACATATATATGTATGAATATGTCTATTTACTTATAAAGAAAATTAATATAAATTAACTTGGCGCTTTAATTGAAATTGATTGCACCACACCAATGTGATTAATTCTTCTTTATATTGGCGGAAGTAAAAAATTTGTTCATTGATTTTAAAGAAAATAATTAAAAACAAGTTGAAAAATATAAAATACAATAAGAATAGTAATATTGGAATGCAACGCTGAAAAGCCCTTTACAGGTGAAGCTTTCATGGTGTACAGAAATATTCCTATTAATTTTCATCGTTCAGTTTGTATGGCAGCTATAAGCTAGTCTGGTCTGAGTAACTTTTCAGAGAATGCACCCTTGTTTTGGACAATAATCTATGTCAAATTTCGTGAAGATATCTTTTTAAACAAAAAACTTTTCTATAAAAAGACTAGATCTTGAACGATCTCAAAAACTGAGGTACTAGTAGTACGAGTATGCTTATATAAATCGACTCAGCTCGTCACGCAGATCTTTTCTGTATTTTCTCGTACTATAGCGGGTATTCGACGTTTCCTTCTGGGTATTACAAACTTCGTGGCAAACAATAGTCAAGGAAGAAGATTTTATTGCTGAAAGTTAGAATAACTATTGAATAATAAATGATACTAATAGTAACAGGATGGAGTCTTGTGTAGAAGTTCACGCAAATGAGGAAAGTTCTCTAAGTGTCATTCACTTGGGAGTGGCCTGAAACGATTCTTTCACATATGGTTACAGTTCACGACTACCGGTAATAGACAAAATATCCTTCGTTTGAAAGCAAGCCAGAGCGAAAAGGTGAAACATCCCCTCCCAGGGTTGCGCGCCCCCAAAAATAAACAACAGCCTCGGATAAAATACCCAACTTTTGATGACGACCATGCCAAATGCATTAAAGATTACGATTAAAGGGTATACACCTGTAGGTCCGATCTCTTAAGTGACCATAGAAAGGAGCGCAAAATCGGTATTGGCTTCGTGGTGGGAGAGAGAATTCATCTGGTTATCATAAGGAAAACCTCACAAATATCAAAAATCTCTCAATAGGGAGAGTGATTTTTTTTTTTAGAAAAATATCCACATGCTCGTGTTCGTGTGATATTCACATCAGCCTGAGTTTAGGAGCTATTTATTTACTACACTTATTTACGGACTAGAAAAGATTTTCTGACGATTTTTTTCATGAAAAAAATTAACAACGAGTTTGCTGACATTTCAGGTTTCCTTTGGTATTATTAGTGGCTTAAAGCATTCAGTGAATTTCGTAAAGTCATCGAAAACTTGCCTCATGTGAGTCATCCAACCACAGCTGCTAATGACGATAGCATCGAAAAGAAGAGAAGAGATAAAAGGAGAGGATTGCGGATCTACTCAGCCAATTTTGGTAAATGTTTTGTATCAAAGCACCGGTTCTTTTTCATAAATTAGTAGAGATCGCAAAAGGGATGCTTTACAACGATGCTGGAGACTCTACATTCATAAACACGTTCTAACTAGGAATGAGACATACAGAATACGACGTGGCAACTGACCAACAATCAAGCGAGTTTTGTTCCGCAAATGAGCCGAAGCCGACAACAAACTAAAGGCACTTGAAGCCATCCCAACCTAAGTTTATAACAAGGAAATTGCGTGGTCATGCTTATATTGTTTTAAAAGGAGCCCATTTTGAAAACGATATAACGATTTGTATTAAAATATGTGAAAATCGAGCTTTTTTCAACAACAATCAGAGTCAGATTTGATCATATGGCTTAATATTATATACTATATATGCAAAAATATGATAATGATGAATTTAAGAAACATATATGTGACCTGGTCTACGGAAAGGGGGCTTAGGTGTCAAAAATCAATTTTCACTTTTTAGTTGATTTGGATGGAAGATGAGATGCTTTTCCCAGTTTTCGCACGTTAGCTCCCTTTTCGTAGTCCAGGTCACATATTGTATCTACATACATACCTACCCATTTCTTATATAACTACATATATGTATGTATTGTGAGACACTGAAGCAGCTCGTTCAGTGAACTTACCTGAAATTATAGAGGAAATGAAATTATTATAAATAATTTGTAAAGTTTGGCTAAAATTCAATATTTTGTCACAATTCTTTTTAGAAAATGAAAACAAACAAATATATATATTATATATCTTATATTTTTTTTACAAAATTTTCGCTCCGTAAATGAAATGCAGAGGACAAGAAGTTCAAAATTTATTATGTTTCTATTATTCATGGAAAATTTAGCGCACAGCTTCCTAAAACTGCAAACTTAGATAACTACATATATAAAAACTAAGTGCAAGACCGCTTACAACAAAGTACATACATATGCATATGTATACAAATGCAGCGACAAGTAGATTTATGCACACATGCATACTGGGCGGGTGTGAGAGCACGCTGCGCCAAAAAATTTCAATTGCAAATTCGCTACGAACCGGCAAGCGACAGCACAGCCAGTTGGCCTGAACCGTGCTGGTGCATTGTTTAGCGGCGCATTACATACGCACACACAGACACACTTACGCGTGCGCGCGCTTACGACCATTTCTGTAAGTATGCAAGCTATGCAGTTGGCAACGTACAATTCATAAATATTTATAAAATGCTTTCAAATTCCACTTGGCCATAAAAATCGATGCAACGTGATCATCTGGCAGCACCAACGGGGGCGGTGGCGGCAGCAGCATCGGCCAGCAACAGCGGATAAGCAGGCAGCAACTACCAAGCGAAGTTAGCGGGACGCGCTTAAATCGCGACAATCGCACATGTGTGTGTTTATTTCAAGATGCAAACATGATCGGCGCTGGCAGGCAGCGCCACAACTGTGGTGAAGTTAGCCCGGCTAATAGAAAGCCGCTAAACGCGTCGTGCAGTGCGACGCGGCGCGGCGCGGCGCGGCGCAACGTGGCTGGTTAAGGCGCCTGCTTAGCGTTTAACCAGCTGTGCGCGTGCAAGCGCTGGCAAATCTTCTGGGCCAAATACATACACATTTACACAGCTGTATGCGCTTACGGATGCCATGATCCGCCGGTTGACATAAAATAATAATTATGTCTATATACAACTTTATATAAAATTATATTTAAAAAAAATTGTATGCATATATGTACTAATCTAGGTAATTATATGTATTATTATCGCATGAGTATATTTAGTTGTGTATTTTATAGATATTTGCGCTTTGATAGCGTACGCTGAGTGGGAATTCTATAAAACGAGCTGCTATAGCAGCTATTGGCACTCATTAATTAAGAGCGTACTCAATAGATTCCACTTGAAATGACAAAGTGAGCCGCTAGATGACGCTGCCGTCGAAGTTTTCATAAAAAATGTTTTTTCCACTCCTATTATGGTATTCTTCTTCTTCATAGGAGTAGCCACCTTTTGTAGCTTCAACAACAGCTCGCCAAGTCGAGATACCAAATGATAAGGACCACAAAACCTTTCTTTCGAAACCCAGCCTCATTAGACGATATCATTTTCCATGCCGCCGCACCCCTAGTATCAGGCGAATAATGAGGGACTTTAAGAGTTTGGGTTTTGCTCTTCGAGAGAGGACTTTACTTCTCAATTGCCTACTCAGTCCGAAGTAGCATTTGCTGACAAGAGTTATTGTGGATTGGATTTCGAGATTGACCTTTTTGTGCTGTCAAAGGCTTTAAAATCGACGAAAAGGTGATAACCGTCGATCTTCTTTTCACAGCATGGTTAAAATCTTGTCGATAGTAGATGTTCCAGATATAAAGCCACACTGATAAGGTCCAACCAGTTTGTTGACGGTGGGCTTCAGTCTTTCACAAACTACGCTCGATGCGATATTAAGGAGTCTTCTCCCATTGTAATTGGCGCAGGTTGTGGGGTCACCATTTTTGTGGATTGGACAGAGCAAACTTTGCCTATTTGAAAACAATTGGCACCAAAGATCGCACACATTTAACGATTTTTCAATACCAAACAACATTTTCTAAAACACATATCATGCATATAAATAGCAATGTGACGAAAAGAACATAAACGGGTATAAATAGCGTAAACTGGTATAATTACAATCGGTATTTAACGCATCACATCAAAAACCATAAACTTATATAATTAATAAAAACTGTCATCGATTCGTCATGCTTTAGATAGTGGCGAATAGAACGAACGACTGTTGTAATTCATATAAATTGGTATAAAGAATAGAAGAGGTGTTCTTAGGGCATGTTGAATAGAATAAATAAATGATCTAAMTAAATAAATAAAATATTCTAAATGCGAGTTTGGCATAATAAAATAAATACGAAATAGCCTATGGATATACTAGTTCGTTGAGATATCCAAATACTCGTGTATATTGAGTTCAACTTGATTTAGCCGTAACTTTCGTATGGAAATTTACCAACCAAAAAGTAGAGACTAAAACTGGCGAGCAGAAAAGTGTCGAATCGAAAACGTTCAATACCCCTTTAATACTTTTTAGGATTAAACCTGCTTTGATATACTAATAAGTTTTGGTATCTGGAACTATCTGGCTCTCCAAACTACTTTTTCAGCCATTTTTTAAAAGAATTTTGCCAAAATGATAAAATAAAGTCTAATTATTAAGAGAGCGCACTTAATTCAACTTTTACCTGAGAAAAGTCAATTTCAAAACACTGTGCAACAATTCTGCCTAAATAGGGCAAAACCCAGTTGCGTTTTTACCCATTAAGGCTTCAAATTTTATCGCCTTTGAAATGGCAGTTTTCTGTTAAAATCACATACAACCATACTTAAATTTTATTATTAGAAAAAAATTTGCGTATGTGTTAGGGCACCCGTGCCAAGTTACTTTACGCAAACTAGCAACCACCTTTAATGCATATACAGACACATTTTCAATGTAGGTACATATGAGTGACTTATGTAAGCCGTTTTGTACTCATTTGTAGAGCCGCCATTTGTTTCGCTTGATTTCTGCGCTGCAGGCAGTCGTGTAGGGATAGTAAAATTAAAAACTTGCGAAAATTAAAATATGAAACTTAAAAATAAGTTACAAAATAAGTTGAAAAAATAACAAAAGAAAAATTACGAACAAATAAAAAAATACCAAATAAAAAAAATTTATTTTAAAAATCAAACAAATGGAAAAATACAAGAAAAATGAATGGAATATAAATATATACCCGAAAATATATACCAATACCACGTTCGAGGTTTATTAAAAAAAGTTTTAAAAAAATAGTTAGAAAGAATGGAAAAAAATTATGGAAAGAAAACAAATTTTAAGAATTACAAAATAAAAAATAACATAAAATTAATTTTAAAATTAAAATAA
>NW_017537201.1:1242598-1268095 GCF_001853355.1 Bactrocera latifrons | reverse complement strand
TAAATTAATTTTAAAAATTAAAATTGTGGAAAAACACAAGAATAATATATTTTATAAATAAATATATGGCTGAAAATGTATAAAATTACGTTGGAGGTTATGTAAATGAGAGGCAATATTGAACCAATAACCTTCATTTTATATCAAAATGTCAATACATATTTTTCATATGCTAAATACAAGATCAATAAAGTCTGAAGAAGAGAAGTTCGATATAGTTGATCCTAACACTCAACTGTCTCCGAGTTATCGCTTAAAGTGATAGGTTAGTCTAGAGCCCTCGAAAATTTACCAACTTAGAAAATTAATTCAAGAATTAGGGAAAATATATCGAACTTCTCTTCTTCAGACTTTATTGGTCTTGTTTAAGATCAAATCCTTTACGCATGGTCTGTATATATGTACATAGTTCTCCATACAATTACCAAACAGCTACCCAAAAACAATAAAAATAGTAGGTAAAATTAAACTGTTTTTTGAAAACACCCTGATTTTATTAATTTTTTCGATAACAGGTCGTTTATAGGCAAGATTTTTAATAGAATTTTTGTTTGGGTTTAATTCTCGAAAAAGGCCAGAATCACTGAGAAACCTTTTTGACGCTGTCGAAAATCGCGTATAATTTGAAGATATTTAGTTATTTTTTCTTTTTTTCAAAAATTGTTGCTTTATATAATACCTAAAATATATATATATATTTTTTATAGAATAAAWTTTTTTTATAAGTAGGCTCTTTAAGTGGATAAAAGTTAAAGAAAAGAAAATTATGTAAAATTTGCATTAAAAAAATTTGATAAAACCCGGAAATTCCACAAATATGGCAAGTTCACATAAAACTAACTCAAACGATCACTATATAAACCTATACTATATATATATGTATAAGTTTGTATATACATACATAATATATCCAACATAAGTTTCATATATAAATATGACAGCATCATATAATATCTTGGTTATATTAATATACATACATTCACAGCATCCATTTCTCGCTTCATTTACATTTCACTATTTACATACATATGTACAGTACTACGCTTACATGCCACTCATTCAAATTTATTTCAAATTCTATGCGCGCTTGCAATCGTCGCCGCCGTCGCACAGCAATGCCCGGCATTGATAATGAACTTAAAAGCGTAGCAGCGTTTAGCGACGACGCGTTACGCGATTATTTTTAAACAAATAAAAAAAATACAACAACAACGAACATTGCGAAATGCCTAGCATAGCCACACACCCCACCACCCAGCCGCCAACGCGCAGCGATCAGCATTGAGACGCCTGAGCGATCGCATCACACACATACACGCAAACAAACATATAGCGCACGACTGCATGCGTTCGGTTCGGGAGCGACGCAATGCAAGGCAGATGCGGAGCGCAGCGCAGCAAGCGGTCAATTGAGAGCAAAGAAAAAACAAAAACTCGAACAAAAAATAACAACAAAAAGCCAACTTCTATTAGAACAAACTGTGAATAGAAATACTTATTGAGAAATTAAAGCACTAAAAAGCGTAAGCTGAAATGCAATCAGCGCAAAACCGAAGCACTTCGCATGCAAGCCAACCGCAAAGGCGATTGCTGATGAAATATTGCATACATACAGGCAAATAATGATAGTTACATACGAATATGTATAGGCGCTGTCATGTAGCCATACGAATACGCGTTATTTCATGGAACAAACCCTGTAAGAAATTTTCAAAGAAATTGTTGGGTGTGGTGAAATTGTTGGGTCGAATGCAACTAAGTTCTGAAAGTTTTTTAATTTGATAAAAGCGAACTCTTTGGGCCGTGTTTATATCACCTAAATATGACTGATAATATATAAATTCTATATTTGTAGAGCTTTTGGGCTTACGAGATTTTCTTCTTAACTGGCGTAGGCACCGCAAGTGGGGAAAGTTCTCTGAGTGTTCTTCTCTTGGGAGCGTCCAGAAATGGTTATTCTACATATGGCTTAAGCAGCTCAAGACTTACGGCCTTAAACCAAGTAACCTCTAGGTAGCCAAAAAAAAACATCCGTGGAGAAAGTAAGCATTCAATAGCGTTGAAAGATGAATGACGATGAGATGGAATGCCTTGAGTACAAGCAGTATCGTTAATATTATGTGTAGAGCCCCGAAAAAGCAAGGGTATTTTTGCTCACATGATTTCGAAATGAGTGCATGACCATTTCTGGTCTAATGACAGGTAACAACTGACTAGTATCACATGCGAGCCGGATGGACATTAGTAAAGAAAATACATGCAGAAAATGCATTGAATTTGCAGTGAAAGAGAAGCTGGAAGACCTCCTATTCGCCTGTTCAGCCCTATATAGAGCTTCTCTTATATATCTAAAGCTTCACAAACCACGCTACTGTATGAATTATCAAAATTAGGTAGCAAGCCGCTCTTTCAGCTTGCAATTCGGCTTCGAAGTTATGACTGGGGACATGGGAGCCAATTTGCTGGTGCGACGAGAGCTTGTTTGATGACAGGAGACATTTCGTCTTGCTCTCGTTCACTACTAGACCCACTTAGATAGCACTGAGCGCTAAAATAGAATAAAATCAAATTCCATGTAACGTTAAGATCATTCAAACCTAACCAAGTGGTTGTGCATTTAACTACCATATGGTTCGTCGTAAGTTAAATGTTTTCTGGCTCAAAGAATTTTTAAAATATTAATTATACATAACGAAGTCTAATAAGTCATTTACAATAACATTAAACATTGCCTACTTTTTCACATTCGAAAATATTTCCTACAGGGTACATATGCATGCTTAAAACCTAACAATCACACTCATATAAAAAAAAAGCAAGCGAGTATGTATATAGCGGCATATGTATATTGCTTGTATATAACGGCATATGTATATTTTTTATGTATGTATGTTTTGCGTTGCGGCGTGAAGTTACGCTTTCGTTCAATCTGCCAGCCGCTTGCTTACTGTGCCGCTTGGCTTGCTAATGCCATTTCCGAAATTGAAAAATTATGCGCTTTTTGCACTTTTTCGTTAATTTTCTGTTGAACGATTTAATTTTTGCAAAGCTTTTAAGTTTTTCAGTCTCATTGTTGTCGATTTTGTTATTGTAACGCAATCAGCTTTGAAATGATCTTCAATAAGCAAGCCTTTAACACGTTTGGCAGCGTTTCTGGAAATCTTTTTTTGATTTTTTTCATTTCGGTTTTTCGTTTATTCTGCAGTGAGTGTGTGTGTGTTTGGGATTGGCGTTGTTTGATTTGTAAATTATCGTGCTTTCATTTTTATTTACATTAATTTTAATTTGCCTTGAAGCATGCTAGAGGAAACGGAAGTGTGGGTGATTATGCGCTATTTATTTTCGTATTTCAGTATTTTTTTCTTCAATTAAAATTTTAAAACAAAAATTATGTATATTATTCTAAGGCAATTTTTTTCAAAACATATTAAAAATGTTGAATCTGGAGCAAACAGCATTGCTTTTTCTTATACATAAAAAATTTATTATATTTAAAAAATATGTTCAAATTTTATTTTATCCGAAGACACTCTTCAAAATACTCAATTCATCGCCAAAATTACGTCTATCGACACCATGTATTTGCAAATTAATCTCAACGTATTTTTCAAACTCTATGCTAAGGCCTCTAACTTGAGCTACCAGTTGCTGTATAGCTACTCAAATGTTTGAACATATAATATCAATTTATGTTCAATCAATAAATGTATACATATGCATATATAACAATATATGTATGTATRTGTACACAAATCTTCGCCAAACCTTTGCAAAAAACACACTCAAACGCAACGAAAATTGAGGAAGTACTCAAATTCATACAACTAAGCTCCGCCCCTGACGACCAAATATTATAAAACCCACAAAAACAAAAAAGCAAAAAAAAAAAACCAAAATAAATAAAAGGCAAAAGCAATAGCAAAAAAAGCGAAACGCACACATGACAGCATAGAACAAAACGCAAATGAGCTATAAATGAAGCTGACGAACAATAAATTACAAAAAAAAAAAACCAAATAAAAAACAAAAAAACCGAGAAGAAAAAAGTTTGCCTTTGCACGCAAATTGAACGAAGAATTAATATATTTTTTGAGTTTTCTGAAACAGCAGGAAGGAATACATAAAGGTATATACACATATAGGTTAGATTTGACGATGAGAGAAGACTAAGAAACATTTCCTTTTTGAGAAGTATGTTTAATAATAATAGTGTTTGCCTTTAGTAACAGAAAAAAAGTTAATAGAAGGCTTTCTAAGCCAGTCAAAATCATTGTTATATAATTTTTAATGTCATCAATGCATTTTTTTATCCATATATTTTTGGCTGCCCTTTAGTGAAGATCACTGGTCTTCCAGTTTTGTTTGGGACAATTCGGTCACAATGATCTTTCCAAGCTCATAGTTATATAGAACTGTTTTCTAATTTGTGTGTCTTAATAATTGGTCACTGAACGTTTCGAGAGCGACATAATTATTTACAAAAGTCAAAACAATTATTTGAGGATCAGTTTGCTATTTCTATTTTTGATTTAATGCTTAAAAATTACTAATAACTAATTGAAAAGCAAAGAAAAACTAAGTTAAGCAATGAAGTCCAGTGATCCTCCAATCAGTAGTTGAAATATTTAAGGCAATAATATCATAATATCTCGTCTATCCATAGCACCACTTTGAAAGCCTTTCTGTTTGGTTGTAATACGAGTATCAATATTATAATCATTTGAGTAATTTTCTACCATCATATTTACATTTTCAGCGACATTTTATTAATTTCCATGTCGTTGTTTCGATCTTCAGCAGCGGAATCAGGGTCCAATCTTCATCAATGACAACATAACCTAAAATCCCTAATACCCACGAACTTAGGACTCACCCGGAGAATAAAATATTATATCACTTGAAGTCTTTTCTTTCAGTAATTGGAGCAATCGTTCGTTTTAAATCGTTGTCCAAAAATCTAGCTCATTCCACGTTGTCTGTGCTTTCGTTAATTAAAAAGGTTTTTGCGTTGACCTCCTCTTTCGTTTTGTCTGCTATTCTTGTAATTCCCTCCCTTTTATTTTATTCTAATTTGTTATCTCTCCCAGATTCTTTTAGTTCTTCTGTTTTCTTCTTTAATTTTATACTTCTCATTTTCTCACTCTTTGCTTTTGTCGCATTCTCGTATTCAAAAAATTGTTCGATTACTTCAACTTCGTTTGTTGTCTTTTAATCGTAGCCCGCCCTCTTTCTATATGTCTTCTACGCGTACATTATCAAAAGTAATTTCTTCTACCCAAAAGTCGTCTTCTTTCTAAAAGTCTTCGATTTGTCGTTGTAACAGGTGGGCAATGCTCGATATCTCGGATTTTTTTTACTAATATTTGTTTTTTAATAAATTGTTTTTATTCTTCAGAAAATTGAAGGAACTTTGTTTCGATAATTAATAACATTTCTTCAAACTTCAAACTTTACATCAACTAATCATCGATCATGGATAAAATTTGAATAATATTTTGAAAATTGAATCAACGAAAAAAGAAAGCAATTTATCATACATCATAGTTAAAAATGAGGTTTGCACCGCAACCTGAGATCTATTGAGTATGCGTCCCTAATAACTTGTATTGATTTGTTTCTAAAAAAATATTTAGAATGCATAAACATAGATTTCTTACACATACACACAAGCTAATATTTTCCTTATATACCCTTCCAATTTTTATTTCAGTAATAGATTACAAAAAATAGTTCGAAGTCACGTTCAATATTTTGGTAAAAGATCACTTCACGATCTCGGAATGATTATACAGCCATAAAAACATAATAAATATTATACTAAATGTAAATAAATATTTCGTATGCAAGCTTTTCATTTTTTGTTTTTACAGCAGATAATAAACAATTATTTCGGATTATATTTTGGTAAGAGATCATTGATCATCGCGAAAGAGCAATAATTATCTAGCCATAAAAAATTAAAAAAAAAAAAAATATAAAACCTACTAAAAACAAAAATACTTATATATTATTATAAGTAAATATCTGTGACGCTTCGAATGGACATTTCAGCGATCACTGATCTTCTTGAACAATTTTTCGTTTCAGTTTTAAGTAGGCGTGTTTTAAGCACCACGTTAAGTGAGTCAATCCCTTGTTAGTTTTTACGCTAAAAATAAATGACTTTTCATTGTGAAATTATATTATATAAAGTATTATTACTTTTAAATGTCAATAATTTCTATTAACATAAGACTTCTAAGAAACTGCAGAATTTTTCGCAATTCAATCACGTTCTGCAGTTCGAGCGCTTACTATGTGATGTTATTTTATTACTTTTCTGCTTACAGCCTATCTACAACTTCCAATCAACAGTGAAGTAGTTAAGCTAACTGTAAAAAGCGCACGTTTATGCGAAATCCAGATGAGCGCCAATAAAAATCACGTCATTTGCGACACATAAAAAATATCATAAAAAGGTTTGTGTGCAAAATGTTAAATAAAAATAAGGTAAAAATAAAAATTCGAAAGAAAAATGCATTATAAAGCCATATAAAACTAAAATAGCCACCGCGTTCGTTTAAAATAGATTTTAAATTAATAAAGTGAAATTTATGATCTTGCCAAATTTACATAACAACCCAAAACGCGCGCATTCGAAAGATTTATTTATGGAAAAATTGCCAAATTTCGCGCGTAGCCGATTGAATGTAATAGATAAAATGCTTTCAACCATTTGGGTTGTGCGCGCCGCTGCTTAGCGACAAGCGGCCGCTACACTGAAAGTGCGAACGATAGCGCGCTTTGCCGAAATAGCAACTGAAGCAGAATGCGCGAAATTGCCAAAATTTGGCAAGCGTTTCACGCTCAAACGCGCGCACACATACGCAGTGCGTAGGAAAGCGGGTATGCGTACAGCAAAGACGAACGCGCGCAACAACAGAACGCAACACGACTCTCCGCGGGTGCTATGTGCTGCTAGTATTAATAAACATTTGCGAAATTCTCTTAAACTTGATCTTGACATTGAATATGTTTCGTGAGCGCGCCGGGGCAACGCAACATTTGCCAAAATTCGCAACATTTTCGCAAATTTGCAGATAACACAACTCTTAACAGCGGCAAGCGCGCGGAGCACAGAGCGCGTAAGTGAAGTGCGTAGCATAAATGCGTGAGCGCGCGCCTACTATTTGTGCGTTCAGAGAGCGCGCACGCTACACTCAAAAGGTGCGTGCGGCTTTCTTATACTTGTTGTAGCGTGATGTTGTTTTTTGCCGACTGTTGGATTTACGATAAGCGAGTTCAATGACCGCACGCACTTTTTGCGTGTGCAAATTTTGCGTTGTTGTTGATATTGTGCGTCTTTTATAAATAGCCATGCTTGCCAATTTCCCATAGACCAAATATTGGTGAGGGCGCGCGCGAGGTTGCGGCAGCGCTTTTGATTAGGCGTGCGTAATGATACGAGCCGTCGTTATGAATTGTTTGGGAAGGCGCTTGTGTTTGTAGTTGTTTTCGCGCTGATTATTGTTGGCGCGCGGTTACGCACCACAAAAAAAAATAACCGTTTTTTGCTGTGTCAATT
This sequence comes from Bactrocera latifrons, assembly GCF_001853355.1. NCBI lineage: Eukaryota > Metazoa > Arthropoda > Insecta > Diptera > Tephritidae > Bactrocera > Bactrocera latifrons. The sequence continues at coordinate 1,260,531 of NW_017537201.1, read as the reverse complement.
TAATTTTTGTTGTTGCTCGCAGTGTTTTCACGCCTATTTCATGAGTATGCTCATATAGCTCGTGCTTTGGTTGTTGTTTTCACCAAAAACTTTTGCTATTAGAGGGAATTTTTAAGTGCGTGTATGTCGTTGATCTACACTGTTAACAGGCCTGTCAGTCGGTCGTTTGACATGCCGCACTCTGCCGCTACGCGCTGCTCTGACTTGGGTTCACTGAACTTTTTCGCGTGGTTGGTGAAAAGTTATGCTTGTTGTTATTGCTTTGCTTATGTTTTCGCGCTGAAATTTTGTTATTTTAATCGGCTACTTGTGCGTTTTGCAAATTTTTTTTTTCAGCGCTTGCCTCAGTTCCACATTTGGCGCTGCTTATTGTTGTTGTCCGATATTTTATTTTATTGTTGTTTGCCTTGTAAACTATTGTAGGTTATGTATACAAATTCATACATATGTATGGCGCACGCTTATTTGCTTGTGTGTTTGCCACTATTTTCGCAAAGGTTCAATACACTCTGTAGAGTCACAGCTGTTGCTGTTTTTGTTGTTGCTGGTCGTGCGTCTACAAGCGTTAGCTTAAACATTGCTTGAGCTATCTTTTACAGATACCATCTTTTTAGTCTTTCTTCGCAGATATAAGTTTTTTTGGGGAAATTTCCTCTTCTTTTGCTTCAAGCATGCTGCTTTTAATTTCGATCGTTTAATTTAGGGAAGATTTGAGTTTTCTAATACTTTTTTGAACCTTTCTTAAGACAATAATTTTATTAAAAGGTAAATTCTTTTTAACTTTTTTTTGATTATATTTTAAGATTAGGTGGTGTTTTGGCTCTACGATTCCGTAGTTAAGCCTGGTGCATAGCATTTAAGAAATCTACACTCCCTAAGGACCTTGAATGTGTGCAAAGAGCGACTCTAGTAGGCATCTGCGATGCACTCCGGACTATACCAACAAAGGAATGTAATTCCATACTACTTATAGACTCAGTGAATCTGGGTGTATGAAGGGGTCGAAAAAGGTTATGTTCCTTTTCCTTCCTCCTTCAAATTATTATAAACTTGAACGACTGCGCCGCAGAAGCTACTCCCGGGACTTATATGTATACCGACGAGGCATCTGTGGACGGGAAAAAGACGCTAAATAAGAGGAGCAATGAGAACAGATATATAGAAGCTAGGAGGTTAGGTTGGAGTGCAAGCAAGGAGCTCCTCCACAAGCTTTCTTTTAAACTAGAGATCTACTGTAACAGTATACTCATTGATTCCTTACAGGATGGTGAGCATTCACTTCCACAAGCGGCGATACAAGCACTGAGCTCACTGAGCATTCCAAGGTAGTCAAGGAATGTCTGTTCTCATTAGAAATAATATCAAGAACCATCGTCAGACGTCGCAGTTTTAGTTCCATTGTCATGTTGTCTTCTTGTGTTCTAGTGCTGGGATCCATAGCCAGAAGGCTTAGCAGGCGTTGGTCGATGACCAGCTCCTGCGCGTTTTCGAGATCTTTATGATCTAGAGTCGTATGTAGAAGATCTACTGAACTGCTTGACCTTAGCAAGATACATATTGCCGTAACCGACTTCTTACTTGACTCTCTCTCGTCATTTGCTTCGCCCGGCGGGTACTGCGTCCAATACTCTGTTTTCATCCATTCCGACGACATGACCTAGCCAGATTAGCCGCGGCTATACATCTAGTCGGACAAAAATTGTCAAAGTCGTAAGGAAGAAGGTGAAGCGGAAACATATAGGCACACCCTCTTCAATTGCTCAAGTGAGATCCTTATTAGGTTCGACCATTTAACCTAACCATACTAACTATTGGATATCTAATTCGAAATATCTGATTCTAATTCTCTGCCTGCAAATTCCGCGTATCTTAACCTTTATTAGGTTAATATTATATCTCTTTAGAAATGGAGCTAATTGTATCAAAATAGTTAGAACGATGATTTAGGAACACGTTGATTTAAAATGGATCGCGCCTTAAGAATATTTTGGAACCATTGGCCAAAAGGAGAGAACAAGCAACTGCAAAACTATTTTCGACACTTGATCTCCACTTTTTCTCGAATATAGTAAACGCTACAAGCCTAAACGATCTCACTGATAGCAAACTTTCACCAAAGCATATAAGAAACAAAATCGAGAATTCTTGATAATAAAAACCGTATATTTTCACGGTTTGCAACGTGTAATTGCGTTCCAAATGTTTACTCGGCAGTATTTGATGCCAAGTCTTTCGCCTCACGATTCCATTTGAATACCAACCATTGCAAGCATCACCGTTTTTATCTGCGGACATCTTGATTGAACTTTGTTAGACGCTTAAATTTCCTATTCGCACTTTATTTGCATAATTCATGATCTGCACGGACGCACACACACAAACATACTATAATTGGTGTGAACAGTTCTTTTGCAAATTTCTTTTGTTCACCGTTAATTTAGTTTCGATTTGACTGCCCGACTTTTAGTGTCGCGTCTTTTCAGCCCACTCGCGAATAAATAATTTATTGCGTTTTGTGTTTTCAGTGGTCGGTATTAATTTTATTGCAAATTTATACGAGACAATGGGTTTGAGGGAAGGAATAGAAAGTTATCGGGTATTTTGTGGAGTTTGGAGAAATTTTAGCTTTCTGTTGGGTGTCCGCTTTTGTATACTTTTTTCTGCGATTTTTTAGTTTTAAGTTTTGGTCTGCGAAATTTGCATTAAATTCGTATTTAAGTCATATTTCTATTGTTGTAACATATTATTAATTTGTTGAACATTTAAGTCGTCTGGATCGATATTTACTCATTCAAATATGTGGAAAATATTTTGAATGTATAAATACAATAGAAATGAGATTAGCATTCTATATTTTCTTTAATATCTTTTTTCTTATAAATCTTTAGTATATTTTAGACAAAATCTATTCTTCGCAGCAGACACCAATGCAAAGCAGAACAGAAGCAACAAAAAAATAAAATAAAAACAGTTTAATCTACTAATATCTTACTAATAGTAGTTGACTAGTTCATCTAAAGCCTAAACAGCAACATTTATAAAACAACTTCCTCGGGGCTTTGCTATCATCTTTCACTAGCAATGTTGCCAATTTTCCAAAGTTAAATATAAGAAACTTGAGTATTTTCGAAAAAGTATTTTGAGAAGTACAGGAAAACAAGAGGCCCAACGAAATATTCCTGTTACAAAGAAGATGTTAGAACTTCAGATATATTCAAGCTTATTAAATTACAAAAAAAAAAAATGTGCAATAATCTTTAACACCTCGGAAATCATTAGCGTTAGCAATACTTATAAAACTTGTTTGCGTTCTCAACAGTTCGAAAAGCCAAACGAACTCATTCCAGTTGAGCAATTCTTAGAAAAAAAGCTTTTATTGCCAATTTTCCCTAGCATTGTTTCCAGTTTTTTCACTCTCTCCACATATAACAATCCTGAGTATTTGCAAAAAGTATGTCTGGAATTACATGAAAACGAGAGGCTGAACGAAATATTCCGTTTACCAAAGCAAATTTCAGAAAGATTTTAAGACTTCAAATACATTAAAGCTTATTAAATTACAAAAACTTCCACCGAAATTAATATTTATTATAATTATCAATTTATTCATAAAACAATACAATAGGGGCAACTTGCTTCAAGTACATATCATTCAATTTGATTCAATTCTTCACACTACAATGTTGATAAGTTAATTAATAGCTGCAAACATGACGCAAGTAATTGAGGCAGACAAGCGTAAAAATGCGTGCCTACAAAGCCAGAAATAACGCTATGCTAGCCCACTGAGAGTAATTATATATGCGCATAACATGCATATATACATACATATGATGTATGTATGTGCCTATGATCATTTGCAATTAGATATCACGCAATAAGATTTAAGTTGCAACATAACATATATATGCAACACAAAACCATAATAATAATTGCCTACAATAAATAATAATTAAACAAGAAATTAACCTTGTTGCACATACATTTGAACATAGGCATAATAAAATTCAACCATGTACATAATAATGCATGTGTACAGAATAATTTCAAACATGAGTATAATGCCAGTAGATCACACTCATTCATATGTGAATAGATCGTGCAGGTATCTAAAACCACGCACCTGTTTAGGCAGCATTCACACGTTGCAATATTTAGTTTTGCATAGTATATCTTTGCGAACGCAGCGTTGCATTAACACCAAAAATAAACATATTAATTCGACAGATGGGTTATAACTGTGCGATTTCTACCTTTCTGTTTGTTAATTGAGAGCCAATTGATTTGAAAAATATATACTTTTAATATATTAAAGTGGATGCTTTCAACAATAATAAATGTCTTGGAGTCCAGTTTCAAATGAAGTCAATGCTTATAGAGACATGAAGTCATTGAATTCTTAACCCAAAAAATAAGATGGAAGGAGAACTGAAATAACTTAGATAAACGCTGAAGAAGATTCGATTATTGTAATAGTATTAAAGATAACGGTATTAACTCAAAATCGACTTCGAATGCTAAAAGTTTTTTTTCATATCTCGTAAAGTGAACGCATAAAGATTAAGTTGGTAAGTATGCAGCACTTCTGTTTTGAATAAAGGCTGCCTGCTTACGAAAAGAGCTCAATATAAAATTGTTTGCGAGGTCACGCCAGTTTTACATCCCAAGTACATATAGGTTTCTATGCCATTGGTATTTCCATTGGATGCGTGGGCAACTTTACTTTCTTCTCTAATATTCTATTTTAAGGTTTCCTACTTTTTCAAAGAAAAAATCACCAAATTTAGTGGGAAATGTTTATTATGATTCGAAAGATCATTCTTTGGCATTTATTTTTTGAGGATTAGCTCTTTAAAATCGTGACCACGGCTACATCTTATAGGTCCACTGATTGAGTCCAATTTTCGATGAAACGCGCTTCAATTTCAAGCATCAAATAGTAGCGTTTCAAGACGATTACGTTCTCACCGGATTCTTGGAACTTTTTAAGATCCCATATAGCGTAGCAACATCACTTTGGAATGTCGAGCGGCTTCAGTTCTTGCACAAGCTGTATTTGGTAGGCTTTCAAGTTAACCTCTCGATATGCGATGAAACTGCCTAGCTATGGTATAGAGTACGAAAATACTAAAAATTAACAAAACAAATCTCTGCATAAAAAGCAGAAAGACTTCAACTCAGCCAAAAATAAAGGTCTTACGAAATCTTAAGGAATGATTTTTAACTAACTCTTACTTATCTCCAAACCGCGAGAGAAGAAAAAAAAAGAAAAGAATCTTGAAAAAAATTAAAGGAATATTTTTTAATTAACTTTCAGTAATTCTCAGGTTGGGAAAACGCTTCAGTTTCGTAAAAATACTCTTGAGGTTAAACGCTTCCCGGCACGTAGGTGGTGTATTCACAAAAAGTTATCTCCCTAGCCTTCAGAAAGCGGAGAGCAGTGTTTAAAAATTATAGCACGGACACATTTACAAACCCGATTCATAGAATTGTGTATACAATTTTAATGAAATTATTAAAATTTCCTGGCTATACTATAATAGAGTGTGAGAGAGAAGGAGAGGGGGGTGAAAAGCGGTTACTAAAACTTAATGCGCTCGCTCTCTCTCTTCAAAAGAGGGCTAGATCGCTAGATTCAAATATCAACGCAACGACGGCAAACAAAGTTATGTGTGCGTGGCGCCATTAGCTTTCATTACCGCCTTTGTTTATACAAATGAGAAACATTAAAATTTGCAATGGGAAATGTCGAAGCGACAAAGCAAATATTATTAATAAGTGATGGGGCGTGCAACATGGCGTGGCGTACAATTGACAATGCAAATGCTGGCCAATAGCGGTTTGACTTGCCACAATAGTAATGCATTAAATGTACATATATACATATGTGAGTATATATAGTTATAAATGTGTCTTTGTATGTATTTGTGTAAATCTTTATGTATATTAATGCTTACTTCCCTCCTTTGGCGACCTGCAACAGTCGGCTAGTTTGTTGGCGACACGTTTGGACGGTCGTTTGGATATAAATACCATATACACACACGCATACATATGTGTATTGATGGGTCTTAGCTGCAGTGTAATATTGCCTTGACTTGACAAAACTGATTGAGTGGTGTAGATAATTGAAAATGCCACATAACATGCGACAATGAAAAATGCATGTATTAAGAGCATATATAGATACATATATGTACATAAACTAGCGAGGGTTAAGCGGCGCAAAAATGCACTGCTCTGCGTGCATGTGGCTGACTGTGGCAAGTGGCCCACCAACAACACAGCTAGACAATGCAATGTCTATGGCAAATGCACCGCAAAAGAAGAAGAAGCAGAGGCAACCATAAGAAACTATAAAAGTAAGTGGAAAAAAGAATTGCAAAAACAATGTTAGTAGTAGGCGTTACGCATACGGGGCACGCAAATTAATTGGCCGCCAGCACTTGCGTGTACGGCACGGGCGTGAGCGGGGCCAAATCGCCATTGCAACGGCATGCAACGAAAACCGCGCAGGGCAAGGCAGGGCAGCCATGAGCAAGTGCAAATGCAAGATGAGCAAAAGTACATACATATGTGCATACACACATACAAACATATATGTAAGCAAATACTTATGTGGGCGCCTGCATGTGTGTGTATGGCATTGTGCAACATGTAGGGGCAAGTGCAATTCACAATGCAAACAGCAATGGACAAATGCGCGCATGTAAAACTAATAAACAGTGAGTATATATATAYACATAAAAACACACATTATATACATTTTTACATACATAGTTATATAGATGCCATTTTAGTCTCATTTACGTATATGTGTGTGTTTGTAGTTGTAATTTCATGCACATTTGTCTCTTTGCACCTTTCCAACCACAAATGTACATATTAATTGACATTTCGCATTGCGTGTTGCAACTACAAATCATGTGCTTACATTATTATACACACACACACACACATGCATGCCTGCGCAAATGAGTATATATGCCGCATGGGTGCAAAGATAAAATCAGCGCCGAACCAATAATTAGAATTGAAATGAAACGCGGCTTACACATGTACATATGTGTCTGCTTAAAAAAGTGGAAAAATTATGCATACATGGTATATTTTAATCAGATGGCAACATTGAAAGCTAATACCTGGTATCCGCAGCAAATATCCATAACACTGCGGCCAACGCACACAGCGTTTAAGCTTTTGTAATTACAATAATTATAAAGTTAATTCCAATTAGGTAATATGTGCGGGATCGAGGGTGGGTGGTCAGAGAAGCATACATAAAATGGCACAGATGGCAGCGGAGATTAAATCAAGTAGAGTATGTCGCAAGTTGATAGATTTTTATGAGGCAGTTTTAATCCCAAATGAGGTTTAAGCTATTGGCATAATTTGCAATTCGAGAGCTTTAAGGCTACATAGAATCCAAGTAAAGATTCTAGACCGAGAAAATAGTACCATATATCCTAATAATGATCCTAAGAAGTACGAAACTGGAACCAAATTGCATTCAGCAGCCGATAATTCTTCTCGATAGTTCAAGTTTGCATACTTTTTAAAATAAATGGAAACAAAGGGCACTCAATTAAGTCTTAAACTATTTCCGAAAGGTTAAAAATACAAAATCAAGGACCTTAGCACACTACAAATATGCGTAATGGTTATTGTTAACCCTTATTAATAATTTCACAAATCACAAATAAACACCTAACCTCTTCAAATAGTCGAAAGTCTTTTCGTATTTCTAATCAAACTTTTACTTATTTTTTATATATTTATAATGAAAATTAATTAACCAAATATGTATCATTTTTGACGATAACTTTTTGCTATATTTAGCCTAGCGACATTATTCGAGCAGTGTGAAACTTTTCTGGTTTCTAGGCGAAAAACTGGGACAAGTACTTTTCATAGGCTTCTATTGAAGCCAACTTTACTTCATTAAGATAGTTCTGCATTGACCGAAACAAATGGTGGTCTGTTGGTGCAAGGTCAGGGCTTTATGGTGGATGCATCAAAGCTTCCTAGCCGAGCTCTCCCAGTTTTTGCCGACTCATCAAAGATTCTAGCGTTGTACTGATGAAAGACGAAGCCCTTTCTGTTGATCAGTTCTGGCCATTTTTTTCGATTGCTTGTTTCAATCTCATCAGTTGTTGAGAGTAAAATGTAGAATCAATGGTTCGATCAGACTGGAGCAGCATGAATGTATCCTTTCCAATCCATAGCATAACCTTTCGAGACGTCAATCCTGGCTTTGAGACCGTCTGTTGAGCTTCACTGCGGTTGGACCATGATCTTTTTCGCACATTATTGTCTTATTTGATCCACTTTTTTAATATTTGCTTCAGAAATGGTTCGATTTCATTTCATTTCATTTTAGCAAAGAATCGCACATGTTAATGCGGTCCACAGAGAATTCATGTGGTACCAAAACATCGAGCTTCTTTTTGGCGCCAGCCTTGGCACATCGAAATTTCCAGGATGGAAGCGAGTGCAGTATCGTTGTGCTACACGAACTGATACAGCATTCTTCCCTTTTTATATAAAAAATTTTAAATATATCGAATTTCTTCAATATTTTCACTAATTTTTGAACATCTGTAACTTTTTTTCAATTTCCCCGATTTTTTATTTTTTATTTATTTATTTTTTTTGTTAAAAGAAGCTTTAAATCTCCCCTTTCCAACACTATATAGCATGACACAATGTGATTGGTAGTATTGGAGATATGCGAAAATACGAAACTACCCAATATAAATAAAATAGACAGCTATACAATAAGAAAGAGGTTTAGAACGATATAACCGCACTAGAATCTAAGCTCAACTTATCATCTACCATAGAGGAACGTGAAAGGGAGAAATCAGACCGGACCTAACCTCACCATAATACCATAGATGAGCGTGGAGTAGATTTTGGAATCATAAGATGATACATAACTGTAAATAAAATATATGCCGGTACTGTCAGCAATATGCTTAGAACTCTATTCTACCACTACAAATTTGGTGCTAACCTCAGTTTATTGTCAAACAGAGCATGAGGAGAGATAAAGGAAACCTTAAGGTAATACATATATACAGGTAACACAAATTAGAAAAACTTTTAAAACGGTATTAAGAGTTAGTATTTGAAGCTAGCCTCACTTTTCTGTCAAGAGAAGAGGGTTTTGGTACATTTCCGGATTCTAAGATAAGAGCTTTGATAACTGGAAATATCATGAGCGCTAAAGTAATGCAAATTTTGATCTGTGCATGTAAATTTATTGCGGTCCATTTAGCCATGTTCGTTTGCATATACATGAACTAGTCATTAAGTTTTGGGGATATCGGTCTGAAGTTTTGCAAACATTCTTTTCTCTTCAAGATATTAGGCATTTATCAGAACAATCAAAAACAAGTCCTTGCTTATCTTCACAAAATTTTGCTTGGATTATTGCTGAAAGCTACGATATATTCTCCGAAAAAAATTTTCGATCGGATCACTTTAGCAAATAGCTGTCCTACAAACTGACTAATCAAAACCAAGTTCTTTGATGAAAACTTTTTAATGTTTGAGGGGTGCTAAAGTCTTGGTGCAGGCAGTATTAGCGATTTATTATTATTTTCTTTTTTTTAGTTTATTGCAACAGCATAAAACTTTTAGAAATGGTTTAGAAGATACTCCTTGCTAAACGCTTAAACATATGTAAATATGTATGCTAGGGTGTTTAAAAAAAAATCTTTTTTTTCATTTGGTACTCTGAAAAATAGGTTCCTAGACACCTCCAGGGTAGGGTCTCCAAGCATGAGTTTTTAATTGTAACGGGAAGGTCCTCCTACTTACAATTTTCTATTTTTTCTTATTATCATATCTTATATATTATATTATCTTTCAACTACTTGAAAAAATATCTTGTTCCTTATATTTTGTAGGAAATTGAATGCTCTACAAAAAAGGTCTACACGATTTTTTTCGTAAACGCAACCGTTTAAAAGATATTAACGGTTGAAGTTTGATTATTTTTGAAAAAAATTTTTATTTCTTTTGAATTTTAAAACTCAATGAACTAAATTATTATGAATGATGAAACTCATAGGTTTTTGGAGGCTTTCTGAGAGGTGCCTAGGAACCTATTTTTCAGAGTACCAAACGAAATTTTTTTTGAATCACCCTAATGTACGCTCTCCGCCACCTAAAAATTATCGACATGCATTGTTGTGGCATATTTAATTATTAACGCTGCAATGTTGAACTAAGCTTAAATAAACAAATAGTATAAAACAACAACACTAGCAACATGGATATGCCTTCTCACACATATGACTCTAAATTAGACACGAAGCGTTTATGTAGTTATTCATTCCCGTTACCCCTCGAGCATGTGTCAACTTACACAGCTCGCCTCTCACACACCAAAGTTTCCACATTTCATCACAAAACAAATATTATTGCTCGCAATGGCATTCGTGCTCTTAAAATGTTTTAATTGCATTTGTCATATATCACATGCGCTTTCTCTTCACACGCGTTGCACCAAGCACCAGCAGCGCTCTTCTGCACATATTTCACAAAATGCGCTCTTCTGTTGGGAATTTCTTTCACTCAGCTTGCACTAAAATGCATTTGGGGGGCGAAGAGTGTTGCACACGCCACGAAATGAGTGCACTTTTTGAGTGCTTGAGCGTGCGTAAGTCAGCGCGGAAGAGAGAATGAAGGAAATTAAAAATTTGGGGTTACAGAAAACTTAAAAAATTTTAAATCACGGCAAATCTTCTACTACTGGCTGCCCTTTAATGCTTTCTCGCTACCACTCTTCACTGGCTAGCAATGCTATAATGTTATCTTCGACTTGTTGAGTGATTCTTATCGCTGAAATTCTTCATAGTAAAAACGATAATTTTTCTTTAATTTTGCCGCTTTCTTTGACTACCTGTTTGTAGCTTTATTAATCACTTCCCCTAAACCCAAAAAACACACACGCGTATAAATGGATACACGCACCGGCAGACGCCCTCACCTTGCTCTCAAATGCACCACATGCTCTCTCACTGAATTCTCTCAGGCCCTCATTAAACAGAGCATGCAACGCGCTACCCACCAAAGCACCCCACCGCTGCCAACCCCTACCATCTATCTGCAATAATGCTTTTAAGCTTTCAGGGGCGGTGTGAGGTGACACAAGTGTGCATTTCACAATTACTCACACACAMACACACACATACAAGCAACGAATTCATTCATTTTCCTCAGAGTCAAGTTGCAATCGCACTACACTGTATTTTTGTTGTTGTTGTTGTTTTGGTTGCGCTTTTATAATTTATTTGTCATCGCCAACCTTGAAGCGCGTTTTCGGTGGAACGAGCATAATGGGGGTTCGCTTGTTACGCTATCGCTTTTCCTATGCACCCATTAGCTTGTTGGTGTTGTTATTGTTGTTTTACAAGCATTTGTACGTTTACGCGTTTTCTCGCCTATTTTAGTTGCTACAATTCTTTATCGTTTATTATTTGTTGTTTTAGTTATTGTATGTCTATTGTTTTTGCTGTTGTTGCAGTGCACGCGCAAGTGCGTGTCCATAAGTCTATCTACAGTCATACGCCCTGTTGTACTTTTGAACATATGCGTATCAGCCAGCTACATACATACATTCACACATACACATGTATGCGAATTGTACAGTTATTAAGACGCCCGTTTGGTGTTCGCAAGAAAATGCACTTAAAAGTACATTAGGCATTAACCCGTTTGTGATTACAAAAAAATTKATTTATTTTCATAGAAAGGAAATGAGTGTTTGAGTTTGAGGAGGCGGAATATTCTAAGTATTATATAAGAAAAAACTACAACTTTTAAGTTAATAAAGTTTTTTACTTTAATAGAGCGCATTTGTAATACCCTTCACAAGAACTTGATTTCGAACGTGTGCGAAAATTCAGATCAATTTTTCGAAAACTAAGAAAAAATCGGATTTTCTCAATTTTTACAATAGCGACTCTGCTCCTGACTGATAGGAAATCCTACAAAGGAATCGAATATTAGCTATTATTAACCCTTAAAATCGGATACCGGTCAAGTATTAACGGAAATTGAAAAAATCAATCTAATGAGCTCCCTAAATTTTATGAAAGGCTTACAGGTTAGGTTAAGCATGTGCAAGTATTATACTGTTTTTAAAACTCCAAAAATAAGACTCTACATTGAATTAACTTCGTTTAAATCTAAGAAAAACAAAAACTCATCGAGGGGTTGTCAAGTTGCTAAAGACTAGGGATATATGAAATAGTTTTATATGGGCTTTGAAACTCATAAGGTATTAATATTGAAGTGCCTTGGAACTCAAGCCAATTTATGCTCTATTATTGTAAATAATTGTTTAGAGCTCCTGCCACCTAAAAATTTTTGGCATGCGCGTTTGCTTTTGCCAAAATTTTATTGCACTATTATTGGGACATATTTAATTATTAAGGCTGTAATGTAAAAAATAACAAGTTCAACAACATGGATATGGCTTCTCATGCATATCATTCTATATAAGACACGATACGTTTATGTAGTTAATCATACCTGTTAACCCTCTGTATTCCCAGAAATAGCGCTATGCATTGTATTAACATCGTTGATTTCTAAGAAAAACCAAAATCTATCGAAGGCTTGCCAAGATGCTAAAGACTAAAGATCTATCAAATAGTCTTAAAAGGACTTTGAAATGCCTTGAACCTCAGACCATTATAAATTATATTATATTGAAACAATTTTTAGAACTTCTCCGTATTGATCTATATTTTTACATATATATGTATATAGATATATGGCAATAACTTTTCTTAAAGTCGTTACAAAATCCAAATTGACAAAATTCGAGTGCAAAAAGCAAACAAGTTCTTGTCAACATTATTGAAATAATATTTATACGTATAGATAAACAATATTAACCTCTTAAATATATGTGAAAAGAGTTAACTCTTGAGAAAATTGTTCTGAACATGTTTTAGAGGACCTAAGCAACCATGGAAGATCTATTCGAAAGTATTGAGATTTTACTAGGATCTCGAATACTAATCTCAGTTTGCCAAAAATTTATGATTTTGGGACACTGGAATTATCTTAGAATTCGGGAAGTATATTTCGATAGACTTTGTTTCTCGAATATTACTCTCAATCTAGGAAGTAGAGGAGTTCCAGAAAAATACGTCAATAGACTTTAGTTTTCAAATAATAGTCCCAGGTTGGGAACTAGGGAATCTAAGAGTTCCAGAAAAACACGTGGGTAGATTTTGGTTAGAGAGCAAATATTTTCGAGCACTAGGTGTCAATTTTACATTTTTCTGCTAATTTTAGATAATTATATATGACCCTGATTTTTTGAACTGAGTAGAGATATATTGGCTGTGTTACATTGCACCTTGGTCTCTAAAAACTTATTAAGAAAGTTTTCTTGAAAAACATTCAAAAATATATTATATATAGCTACGTTCTAGTCTATTGTTTTGACATTGTGTATTTCGCGTATTCCTGAAACCATATAATCTCTTTTAGGATCTAGCTCAAAAAAAAAAAACCAAAGACCAAAGAAAAACCAAGAAGATTGCTACGGTCTGAATGACTTACATAAATATTAAAACGAAAGATCACTGTTCCCATTCTCATACTACCAGAAGCGTTTTTCACGCTGAAAATAGTTTAAAGAAGATATAGAAATGGGAAGGTAGGTTACCAATTAACTATTTAATACAAAAACTTGCTAAAGTAGGCGTGAAAACTGTCAGCGAATCAAAACAGTTAATAACAAAGTGTAAAAAATGTCAACGAAGTGCAAAAACCGAAGAGGCTTCAAGCGGGAATGACAACGCCAATTATTTACTACGCAATGATTAACAAATTTGTGGCATAAAAAAAAAAATAAAACTAGTTGAGTGTTGAAGTTATGATAATTACATTGAAAAAATATATATAAGTTTGATGTAAAATAGAAAATCATAATCAAAACAGAAAGAAGATTAAATGTCTTACGCACAACCAGCAGCCGAGCTGTGGGACTTGACGACAAATGTCTAGACTTTTTGCCTGCTTCAAGTCTTTTAAGAACGCATTTCCGATGACCCGCCCACAACGACCTCTTCTACCACCATAATATGCAACAACAACCAACTAGCGACTCTCTTCCAACTTATATGTATGTTAACTCCATTAAGAGCAATTCCAGTTAACGCCTCACACCACCAATGCGCTGTTAGCCCAGCCAAGCTGACTTGACGCCATCACTTCATGGCATTATTCAGGCGAAACATTTGTCTCGGCCGTTAAATTTACAACACTGATAACGGTGTTAATGCATGTGGACATGTATGTATGTGTGTTTGTATGAGTATATGTGTCAATCACTGCGCTGTGTGACGCCTAACGTTAGCTATTACAGCAACCGCAATCACAACAACACTTCGAAAATTAGTAACAACAACAACAACAATGCATAAAGCGTAAGAAATTGATTTGTCATGCTGCGCATAAATTGCATAATGACGTAAGCGTAAGTGTTAGAACGATTTTTTTCTCACTTGACTTTTCTTATGCGGCGACGATTGACACGTCAACCGACAGCGGCGCAAGAGCTTGATAGCGATTGTCGTTGCATTATATTGCAATTGTTGCTATTGAGTGCAATCGTAATTAATCAATAAATTTGTGACACACTTACACACATACAAGTGAACATGGGAATAACTGTATGCACGGAGAACTAAATTATTATTGCGCTTTTATGAACTGCTGGGCACTTTCTTTAAGGAAAAATATAATTTGCGAATTTCTGTGCAAATTATAATGAGGAGAACCGAAACTAGGTCCTTTTTGTGAAAATACTCTGATTCAAGCAGTCGTGGCCGAGTGGTTAAGGCGTCTGACTCGAAATCAGATTCCCTCTGGGAGCGTAGGTTCGAATACTACAGGCTGCGGTGTGATACTTTTTATATGCTTTGGTACTGCAGATAAAAAATTAATGGAGTGGAAATAAATATTTGAGAAATATTTATATAGAACTAAAGAAGTTTCAACGAAATACAAAAACCAATGAGTAACAATTGCGAAACGTTATTTTCTTAATAGTTGGAAAAATAAATATTAAATAAGAGTTTATCGTAATTGCTAATGAGTAACTATGTTGGATTTCAATTGCATTACTAAAAGAGTGATAATACGCTTTAAAAAACTCAATAAGTCACAAAATCTTAAGATTTTTTGCTTAAAATTATCTCCAATAACAAAAAAAAAAAAAATAATAATATTATAATTGATGAATATAGATAAAAATCGAAGGACTGCTGGTAAAAGTTTTGATTTTGTGAAAAAATTCACGTTTCAGAACGTTTTAAAAAAATCTTATGCCCTCGAGTATTCGAAGAATTTTCCTCGCTCACAGCGTTGCGCAAAATTAATATTAAAAAAAATCGATTTTTTTATATTGACAGGTGGAAATAACCCCTTGAGGGCCTTAAGGGCAGTCTATGATCTAAAAAAAAAAACTTTTGGGGTCCCAGAAGCATTATTCAAGTGGTGAAATAGTGAAAAAAGCTTCCTTGTCGAATTGTCGCCGAAGATTTCGAGCCAGTTAGCTCCAGCACCTAAAACTTTAATTGATTTATTCACAAAACTAGATTTTAGAGATCACGTTTTTATTTTTTTTCGGACCCAATAAGTTTCTAGATCAATTCACGCTCATAAACATAATTTTGACAGTCATAACTTCGCAGATAATTTCGTCTATCGTAGAACCAACATTGACAGCAACAGCAATATCAGTCCCGAAATCGAACGCAGAATAACTCTTGCCAACTGGTGCTACTTCCGACTGAGTAGGCAATCGAGAACTAAAGTCCTCTCTCGACGCATAAAAACCGAACTCTACAAATCACCCATCATTCGCGTCCTGCTCTAATGCAGAAGCATGAACGGATGATAACAACTGATGATTCGGCGTTAAGAGTTTTCGAGAAAAAGGCTGTGCGGAAGATTCGTAGTCCTTTGCGCATTGGCAATGGCGAATATCACATTCGATTGAGCGATGAGATGTACGAGATATCATCGACGACATTGGCATAGTTCAGCGAATTAAGAAACAGCGGCTACACCGACTAGATTATGTCGTCGGAATGTACGAAAACACTACAGTTCTGAAAGTATTCGACGCAGTACACCCGTCGGGGAAACAGAGGAAGAGGAAGACCAGTACTCCGTACCAGTACCAGGTGGAGAAGGAACTGGCTACCCTTGGAATCTTCAATTGGCAACAAACAGCGAAAGGGAAGAAAGTCTGGCGTGCTGTTGTAAATTCTTTAGCCGCGTAAGCTGTGAACACGATATTAAAGCAGAAGAAGAAATACCGCTGACAAAGATAACTCCCTATATTAGACTATTGGCCGCTATTTTGTCGCAGTAAATGTTTCAGAACAGCTTTAGAAATCTACTTTATCACGCAAAGAAGTATATGCGTGGTGTCAACATTCAGGGGTGATCGTGAAGTCGTCGAAAACTAGCTTGCAGTAAGTCGTACATGAAATAGTGTTTGAAAATGGTTGTGTATGTATCCGAGAGTTGCATAAGATCTCCACTTTTACTATTGATCAACTTAATACACTTTGGTTAATATTTTACGTATGAAGCTTGTCAATGCATGACACTTAACAAATCTTTTGGAAACCATGACAGCAAAAAAGATGTTCAACAACGTAGCAGAAAACAATATATTCATCAATTCATGAAACCTATTATTGCTGGTGAAGAAACGTGGTTAACGAATATTACATATTTTTTTTTTTTTATATTGGTTAATAATTAATTAATTAATTTTTTTTTTTTTTTATTTTTTTTTTTTTTTTTTTTTTTTTTTTTTTTTTTTTGAAAAAAAGTCTTCCAATTTTTTTCTTTTTATAATTTGTGAAAACTTTCCAGCCTTAATTTCAATAATTTTTCCCAGTAGAGATTCATAATATTACTTTTCTCAATGCTGCCATTTCCGCTCTTAAGGTTGCAACTTTCACGCTTTTCTCCTTTCACAACTCGCAAACGCCAGCAACTTTAGCCTCCTTTGCATATAATATTGTTTTTAATTGCTAATACTATTTACCAATGCAGCCCGTGCAATTATACTAATTCCCTTCTATTGATTCACTACATACGCGATATTTGCTTGCAAACGCACTCTCGTAATCTGCGCTCTCTTTCACTCTCTCAATCTTTTGTATGAAAACCATTGGCATCATTCAAGAAATTAATTTGCACGTTCACCGTTACGTATACGTAACTACCGTATAATTTTCGAAAAAAAACAATAAAAGGAGTAAAAAAAAGGCCAACAACAGCAACAAGTAATGACAAGCAACAATGCTGCAACAAGCAACGTCCAATTAGCCGTTAATTATGTTGCATTTACCTACAAATGACGGAAGTAACGGCATGTGTTATTGTATGCTGGCTATTGTTGGTGTTGTTTAGTGAATGTTGTTGTGTTTTGCGCCGCAATGACGTTGCATGGAAAATAGGCGTCACAACGGCTTGGTGACGACAGTTTGTTTATGTTTGAGTGCGTGAAAAGTTTCTTTTGTGTGTGTGTGTCGAGCGCAAATGATGCTGTGCAATGTCATTTTGTGATTACAGTGATTTGGCAAAAGCCAGAAGTAGGCAGAAATTGCTGGGAACTGGGCAAATCGGTTATTCACTGCCACAAGTTTTTTTATTTTTCATCATGGGCACAGGCTAGAATACTGTAAATCAAGCGTGATACTGCTTTTAATTATTTACAATTCTCTTTTATATATTTTAGTCTTCCTTTCTAACTTAAAAAACAAATATTGATAAAAATTAACAAAATTTAGAAGGAATTTTAAATATTTTTTTAAATTTATTTTAAGTAAAAAATACAAAGTTAATTAAAATAAAACCAATATTCTTTTAATTTT
>NW_017537201.1:1186120-1241597 GCF_001853355.1 Bactrocera latifrons | reverse complement strand
ATTTAATTTTAATTAATAATTTTTTTTTATTACATTTCCTTCTTCTTTATTTCTAATTTTTTTCTAGTATTTCAAATCTTTCTTCTATTCGTTTATCAGTCATAACTGCATTAGAACTTGCAAGCGCTATTCTAGCATTCTTTGGTTAAAGTGCGACTGCTTGCCACCACACGCCAGTCAAGCGGACTGCAATTGCCGCCAACCGCCTTTCAGTCACTTGACATGCCAACCCGTAAGCCAGTCAGCTATCAGCCAAGCTAAACTGAGTTGAGCCGCAGCTAAGCGTTTGAGCGACTAAGCAAGCAAGCAAAAGTCAAACACAAATGCCATACTAAATACCTAGCATTTGCATGGACGTATGTATGTATTGATTGTATGTATGTATGTATATTATATATGTGCAAGTGTCATGCCAAGCTGGTGCAGTCCAACCAATAAATTGTTTGCTGTTTGATTGCATAACTTCTGGTTTTCTGCAATTAATATTGTGCCAACAAAAACAACAACCGGACAGGGGTGTTCAACAACACCAACAATACAAAAACATAGTCACAACAGCAATTATAGCCAAGCAAGAAATTGAGATAAAAATGGGTATAATTTTGAAAAAAAAAAATAAAATAAAAACAATTTGCAAGAAATTTACAGACAACAACAACAAATATACGCCACCAGCGAGTAGGAAGCGTTGGCAGCCAGGCGGCAGCGAGTTTGCGGTGCAAAAATCTCACAGGCGCGCGAATTAAGAATATTGGTATGTGTGTGCGAGTGTGTGTAGGGGTGCACGACGCGGCAAATCTTGTTTCACATTTTTTGCGTACTTTTATTTTCGCACATTGTTGTTGCTGTTGCTGTTGTTTTTGTATAAATAATTCATATGCGTTTGAGCGCAGCATTCTGGCACTGTGTTGCGCAATCTAAATGTCATAATTGCACATAAATAAAGATACTTCTACATACCGGTGTACACGTCCGTCTGTATATTAACGATCTTGTTTTAATTTTTATATGCAT
The DNA here is from genome assembly GCF_001853355.1 of Bactrocera latifrons. NCBI lineage: Eukaryota > Metazoa > Arthropoda > Insecta > Diptera > Tephritidae > Bactrocera > Bactrocera latifrons. Next base: position 1,240,583 of record NW_017537201.1, on the reverse strand, counting down.
GCGCTTGTAATTAAATTCAAAATGCGGAGGCGTATGAAAAAAATATGTATCTAATAATACAATGCAGTTTTGCAACGGTTTTCCTTCCGTTCATGTTTTAACACATTTTTAATAACGCTATGATGATTTTATATCGGGATCCCGATATTTTGGTACAAGATTTTCGCGATTAAAATTTTTTTAATAAGCTTACATTTCACAGCAATACTTTCGGATTTCCAAATTTTTAAAAATATTTTTTTACATTCGAACTCCTTACACTAGGGTGCTTTTTAACTTCTAGTGAATAGCCAAGCAGTTCATATTCTTTACTAATATCTTTTATTTAGATGGAACAATATATCGTGTCTCGAATAAGTACTACTCAATTATTACTGGTCAGCAATTTCGAAACCTGAACTAGTTTTAAAAGAAAACTGCCATTAGGGTGCGTTCAAAATAGGCGATTTATTTTAAATAAGAAGCTGCAAACATATAATATTTCTAATAATACAGGAAGTATGCTTTAAACCACTTTGTAAATATTCACTCGGTATCCCGAAATATTGGGATATGATTTTCGTGATTAAAAAATTTTTATAGTAGCTTGACATTTTATAGTAATAAATTCAGGTTTCGGATTCTAAATTTTTTTTCAAAGTCTATTTACGATCTTCTTATGCTAGGGTGGGTACTCTAACTCTTAGTAAAAACCCAAGCATTCCATTTAACTTTTCTTTACTAAGATTTTTTATAAGATGAAACAAAATATCGTATCCCGAATAAATACTATTTAACATCGGCGTCAACGAATTTGAAATCAGAACCAGTTTTCACAGAAAACTGTCATTAGGGTGCGTTCTATAGCAAAAGTATGTAAAATTCGCCCTTTTAGTAACATTTGTAAATAAGAGGAGAAATAATATATTTCTAAAAACATAAGAAATATTTTTTAAATCACATTGTCAATATTGATCTGATTTTCGGGCTTATAATTTCTGCGCAAATTTTTAAAAGTTGACGGATGAAATCATATATTTATAAAACACAAGAACTTTTTTTAAATCGCATTATTAATACTCGGGATCTCGCAATTTCGGGATCATAATTTTGGGGCAAATTTTTTTAACATGTCGGATGAAATCATATATTTCTGAAAAAACAAGATGCATTTTTTAAATCACGTTGTTAATAATCACTCGAGATCCCGAAATTTCGGGATTAGATTTCGGGATCTTAATTTCGGGCCAAACTTTCTTTATTTAACTTATCGGCGAAAGAATTTAGGATTTGAAAATTTTTGAAAACCTATTACAGATTGCCAACCGACTTCTAACAGGTTGGTTTAATTTATTGGGCTTTCCGTCCAACCACTTTCTATTGCCAGTTAAGTTGCATTTCCACTTCATAAATAGTCTTAAAATGCATTGTTTATGCATGGTGTTACATTTTGTGATGAATTTAGTTTTCATTCTCTGATTTATACCCAGAAATATTCAAAATTCACAATATGTGGATTTCGAAAACTGCTCAACTTATGTAGTTTTAAAAAAATATTTTAAACAACCTCAAGGCAGTTCTTCAACTAATTTCTTAACAAGGTCATATAAGTATGATATATTTTCACTTTTACGGCAGAAAATTTCAAAAGAAAAAATTTCCGAAAATTCAACTTTTAGAAAACATGCTCCAGCAATCATAACTACTGGAAAATACACGAAGCGCGCTACTTCCGCCTACACGCCTTAAAAGTCTGCGACTTTGCTGATATTTTATGCAAAAAATTTCCACCGCCCTATAACCTTCAACAGCGCCCTTACAAAGCATCACGACTTTATCGGTTTTTATATAGAAATTATTAATACATGTTGTATGTATTTGTTGATGTAAAGCGCGCACACATACACAGAGCTTTCCGCAATCTTAGTGAATCTCACGATCGACACAATCGGCGCGCAACAACGCGTAACGAAGGCAACAACAACACCAGCAAGCAAAGGTACTCGTCGAAGCGCACACGAAATCATTGTAAGCGTTGACATATTGTTGTTGTAATATGTACCAGTTGTTGTCATGCTGCTTGCTTTGCCATGTATGCGCGTGTATGCCAAAGCGAAGCGCATAACTGCCGCTGGTTGTTGTTTGTGTTATTGCTGTTGTCACTGCAATGACAGTTGTTGTTTGTGATGTTGAGCAAAACGACAGCACAGCAACAACAAGCACAAGCGAACAGCGAGCACAGCGTGCGCCAACAAAACGCGCCCCGCCGCAGTGGGGGCGATGCGATGCGTTGCGCGCGGCACGGCGCGGCGCTCTACGCTGGGACTGTCGCGTTTCACATCCGCATCTGCGATTCGTTTCATTCTGAAATTTTTTGCGGATCGCTTGGGAACTTTTTTCTCTATTTTCATTTGTTGCTTTTGTTTTTATATTTCACATGCATACATACAGATATGCATGCGTATGTATGCAAGCGTGTGTGTGCCATTGCAGCGCGTCGTTATGTGTATGTAAGTGTGTGCGCGCGGCGATTGCGATCTGCGTCGCTACTTGTTTGTGTGCGTTCGTGTTCCGTTCGCATTGGCCTTGGCCTTGAATCATACAGATTTGTCGTTGTTGTTGTTGTTGCATGGGCTCTTATTATTCATTTTCGCTGTGAATTCGCCTTTTTCGTTTTCGTTTGCATTTCGCTTTGGTGTTTCGGTTTTTTTGCTTTGCTTTTTGCGTGCACTCCACTGCACTGCTCCACCGCACCGCGCTTCGTCGCGCAGCGCACGATCACCTTACGCGCGAGCTTTTATGAAATTTCTGTTTGCATTTTTTCCCCTGTCAATATATTGTTAGGTGCCTTGTTGTTGTTGTGCGCTCGCCCGCATGCTGCATACTGTGCGAAACGGTGTTTCGTTTTTTTCGACTCTTTTCGTTGTATTTGTATGACGATCATGCCCAGCATGCGAGCGCGAATGTGCAAAAGCGTAGTGTATATACATATGTATGTACAATATTTTTAAGTTTTTTTGCATTTTCTATATTTTCATTTGTGTGCGTGCGCGTGTACTCAACATTTGCGCATTCTTTGCCGCATTAGTTACGGCGATCTGCTTTGCTGACGCGTTGCAAAATAGCGAAACACTCGCCGCGAGCTGTTGAACACGTCAGTGAGTTTGAAGAAAAGAAGGCTTGGGGGTGCGATAGGTTGAGCGCTTGATGTTTCTAAGATATTTTTCAGCCTCAGTTTTAAAACTACTTCAAATATACATATTTATTCTTTTTTTGATTCTATGACGAATTTTCATATCAATAAACTAAGCACTAAACATGGTCGTAAGAAAATGCATTACTATTAATAAAAATACCCATTTGTATTTGATACTCATAAAATTTAATCAAAAGGAATATTTGTACACCATAAATTATTAAATTTACACGTTTTAAAAGTCAACTTCAATGAATATGTATTAGCAGCTGAGATTCAGGAGCTCGTAAACATATATTTTCCCATAACGGAATTATAACTATAATGACCCAGTAGGAAAAACTTCGGTTTATATTATTTACCCATACGAACTGACTTAGATTGCTGAAGAGATAGTGCGTGGTCAATTGATTTTAGGTTTGAACACCTCTCATTAAAAAATTGGCCACAATATAGTTTTCTGAAGAATAATATCTGACAGCCATAGTATGGGTGCCAAACCCAGAGTCGAGGAATCGCAGGTAACTTTTGAAGATGGCTAGTTGGTAAGGAAGAGCACCCTAACACCACTATCAGTATTTTGAAAACTGGATAGCTCGACTTCGGGAGCTTGACTAGCGCTGAGCTAATATCGGTCCGTGCATTGTCGCAACAGCCTTTTGCCCAAGGTTGATCGCAAGTAAGCTCTTTGCCTTCAGTATAATCATACTATTCCTATTTTTCGAGCTCTTTACGATATCGGTACATCCAGCGTAAGGTTGACAATTTTGCAAGATTTCAGCTGTGGATGTAAGATGACGACGTTGAAACATTTCTGTTTGACTCTTCACGATTTTCTGGATCAAGGCTGAAACACTTGAGAGCTCTTATAGTTATGCCTCTGAGTTGGTGGGAATAGAAATTGAAATTAAAGCAGATTTGTTAAGGGCGTCTTGTCGGCTTATAAGACCGAATTCAAGAGTTCCATAGTAAGGCTTCATAAAAGACTTCAGTGTAACTGTAGTTCAAGTGCGATCCCCATTTAGAAAATCAGCTATCGAAACTAACCAAACTAAGCTGAATCTGGTGTAAAACTAAGTTCATTGCTTACTCATTCTAAGCTACTGATCTATTCTAAGAACGACCGACGACAATTTTTTTCAGCACTAAAGAAGACGTGGTTATCAACAACTAACTAAAGGAAAGTATACCGGCTATTGAAACACTTTTGCTTTCTAAGGAGAAAGTGACACTGCCCTCGGAAAGTTAATCCTTAAGAAGTGGAATGCTAAGTTTAGACGTGCTGAAATGAGCACCGAAGACGGTGAACTCTGTAGAAAAGGTTTATACCAAGCAAAGCATCAAAAAGTCACTAAAATATTTTGTATGACTCTAAAGATATGAACTGAACGTCTGCGAATATTTGGATATGATACTGTGTAAAGTGAATTTTGACCAAAAAACAACGACGGATTTATGATTCGGAGCAGTGCTTGAAGATGTTCAAGCGTAATCCGAGCCTTCGTGTCGATACGTGACAATGGATAAGGGGTTCGAATTGCTTTTGCCGCCACTGTATTCTCCAGATCTGGCCCTTTGAGTTTTTTAAAATTCATTGGCAGTAAAGACTTCAGACGAAACTGAACATTTTTTGCCAGAATTTCTAGATTTTAAATCAAACTTGAGCAATTATTATATATCAAATATTATGGGTAGTATTTTAGTTATATTACCACGTTTCGAACTTAGACTAAATAAAGAATACTTTGACTTCAAGTAACGCAAAAGCTAGCGGTAAAGTAATCCTCTTATTATTTTAAACTTGTTTGTAAAGTTCCGTTAGATTTGGTCACTAAGAATTTTTAGAATATTTTTTTGTACCGTTTATTATCCCACAGGGGCTCTATTATGAAAGCAGCACGCAAACACGTCGCCATCGCCTTTAAGGGTGTGTGTGTGTGGTATAATTGCAGTTGGCAAACTTAGCCAACGCAATCATTATGTACCCAGTATCTGCGTATTGGCATCTCTTAAATTAAAAGACACCGCCAACAAACGTTASAAAAACAAAAACAACAAACAAACACAAATCACATATCACATCACATATGCTTGAAAAGCAGTTTGGTGGGAGGAGCAGGTGCATGGCGAGAGGTATGTAAATGCGGTATGGCAAAACAGCCGCAAGTCGTTAGGGAGACAGACAATCAATGAAGTGATTGACAGCGTATAGACGGTAGGGTAACGGTGCCGGAGGTGGTGAAGCAAGCGCTGGCTCATTAGATGCAATATAAAGGTGTGTTTTGCAATTTTGCGCTGAGCATTTTGCAGTTTTTGCATGTTTCATATTTCAAAATTACTATTTTTAACTTTCGAAATTTTTGTTTGATATTTTTGAAAGAATCCGTTTTCAATGCCAAACTATCGCATTCGCTGCAAAACGCAGCTGGTCTGCAAAGCGGAAGTGCCGCCGCACTTGCAACCAGCAGTTGCAGTGCCAATTTTAAACATTTTCAGAAATAAATAGTTTAATAAAATTTGGTGAAAATATTTTGGTGACTCACCTTAAACTAAAACACTCGCCAGTCGGGCGTTACCCGTCCAGCAATCCATAAGATAAAAATTTTGCTTGGCCGTGTTGCCGTTTTTTGTTGTTGCTGTGTTGCTTTTGTTGTAGTTGGCGGTAAGATGTAACCGTTACGCTGCGCCGTTGTTATTGCTGTTGTTATGATTTGCTCGAAACTGTTGTCTTATATATTTTTTTTACACAAGACAGATACTTTGTTGCACAAAATTTTGTTTTCTTTTTTTTTTTAATGAGAACACACTGTTGCTTTCACTTCTTTTTTACATATATAAAGTAAAAACGGTTTTATTTAAAATTAGTTTAAATTTTTAATAGTTTTCATATGCACAAAACTGTAAGCGCGAGCTTTCATAAGTTCACAATTTGTGAGAAAAATGAAACAAAAACTGCAGGAATTAACTGTATGTGACATATATACGAGTGTGTGAGAGAGCAAGCACTAGAGACATATGTTGTTTTAAGCTAAGGTTTTCAAAATTACGATTTGGGATTGGAACGCGCTTTCGATTTTAGAAAGTTTTTGTGGTTTTAATTGTACCAAAAATGAGCTTTCACTTTTTTCAATAAAAATATAATTTAAAATAAGCTTTTGATATGAAACAAGCTTTTGTTATATAAGTTTCACAATTAAGAGATTTCACTTTAAATAAGCTTTCGCTTTAAAAGAGCTTTCAATTCAAATGAGATTTCCTTTAAAAGAGCTTTCACATTAAATGAGCTTTCACTTTATATGAGCTTCCACTTTAAACGAGCTTTCACTTCAAGTAAGCTTTCGACAAAAACTTTCACCCAAAAATTATTTAATTTCCAAAAGTCTGTAACTGAGAAGAACTTTCACTTTAAATTTGTTGATTTGTGTATATTTCATAAAATACGCGTTTTAACTTTGGTTATTTTAATTTTTGGTTAATGCCGAGTCAAATTTGTTTAGTAAGTTTTTATGCTTTAAGTGTATTTAAGTCCGTTGAGAGTTTTGTTAAATTTTTTTTTTTTTATAATTTTAATTGATTTTTAATTACCAGTTTTTTAACATTTTTAGTTATTTTTACGCTTAACAGTTTATGTTGCCGCTGTTGTGTTTCGAATATGTTGTGAAGAAGGGAAGAGGCCAAAGTTGTTTATGTTTTTATCGAAAGTAGAATGCTTGTTTATTTGTGTGATGTGTTTGCTGTTTCACTTCGAAATGTTTGGACGTTGAGTTTAAATTTGGAATTTTGACTTTTGTTGGGGTTTAGTATGAATTTTCTGGAAATAGAAAAGATAAATGGAATAGGTTTATTTAATTCGTTCGAAGTATTAATAAAATAAAATATAAATAAATTTTTATTACTTATGTATAACAATATATATAAAATCAATAATAATTTTTTAATAAAAAAAAATGAGCTTTTTTATATAGAGCGCCATAATTTTGAAATTTCGATTTAATTTGTTTTCAACTTAAACACTTTAAAATCATTAATTTCCTCTGAAACGTCATGAACCCCCCGCAGCTTGAACGTCATTCTCGAAGCTTTCATTTCACTTGCTGTCAACTTTTCCGCAGCAGACAATACTTTTTTACTTTAAAATGATGAATTTGCTATAAAACGTGCCCAACCCACTCACACCTAAAAGCTCCGTTCTCGTGGCTTTCATTTTCATTTCACTTGCCGCCAACTTTTCTGTGTCAAACAATACTTTCAATGCAAAATCTAAGACGCTAACTTTCAAATATATAAAAAATAATATTCAAAACTGAGCTTTTTTATAAAATTAATCATAATTGTAAATTTTAGACTTAATTTGCTTTAAACTTTAAAGCACGTAAAGTACTTTCGAGCATTTTTTTGCACTGTAAAACACTATAAAGTCCTTAATTTGATTTAAAAACGTGCCAATCCACTCGCAGCTTAAAGCTTCGCGCTCGAAGCCTTCATTTTAGTTTCACTTGTTTCCAACTTTTCGCAGCATACAATATTTTTAATGCAAAATTTAAGATGTTTACTTTCAATTGGCATTTAAAACTGCCATACTTAAACGCGCACCGCCGCCAACAGCCTGCCGCTTGGCGGCGCTACGCTTAATTCTCGTGAATAGCGCGCGCAAATATTTCACAAAGTTCAAGTTTATGTTGGGCTCTACTCACACAAAAGCCAACAATAACAACTGAAAGTGTGCACTAACATAGTCGCTGACGCTTTGGCGGTGGGTGGTGGGCGCGATGGTTCCATGCAGTTTGGGGGCGGTGTATGCGGGCGTTTGCAAGCGAAGCAGCATTCATTGAGACGACCGCAGAAGCACAACTTCCAAACACTGAGAGCTAACCATGTCATCAACCTCGTTGATGCAACAAAAAGTTGAAAGAATAGCTAAAAGCACGTTGAAGGTGAGAGTAGGAGGGTGATGAGTAAGCGCAATGCAATGCCAGCAGTGAAAAGTTGGAAAGAGTAAGTGAGCGAGAACGGAAGAAAAGCCGGAAAAAGTTTTTAAGTTTGTTTAGTTTAATGTGCGGCAGCAAGTGCATAGTAATTTCGCCGTGTATGTGTGTGCGTGAATGGCGGCGTGTGTATGTGTTTAATCTTGCTATCTGTGTGAATGGCGCAAAGTGCATGAATGATTCTCAGCACTACAAGGCGCTTACTCGTAAGCTATCTCTTTTTGTATGTGTGTATGTCTATTTATGTTATGGTATGTATGTGTGCGTAGTGGCGCTTACTTTTGCATTTGTATTTATAATTCCGGCACAATGTGCGCATGCATAGCGCAGTTGCATAGAAGTCAATTGAAAAGTTACTTTGCAACATTGAAGCATTTATTGTTGGCATAGAGATACAAGTGCAGCATCCTTGTGCAACATGTTGCTGGTTGCCAGTATATACTGTATACAAACAAAAATGTTGCACCTCTATACATATGTATGTATATATGTATGTATATATGTACATACATATGTATGTTTGAAATGAAAAATGCAGCAGCAAGAGCAACTAACTATGTATATAACGGTAATATGAAGACTTGCCACAACCATCTCACACATACTTATGTAGACGCATCCTTGAAAAACTTTTCAACACACATACACATATATTTAAGCATGTATTGCCAGGTTAGCTTTATAACAGCGCGCTTTTGTTGTTATTGCTGTTGTTCGTTGCTCTAGTTGCCAACACTATAATTTTCTTTGTTGTTGTCTGCACCTCTATTACCTGCCTGTTGTGAAAACTTTCACTATTTTATTGCATTCCACAAACTATATGGCAACGGTAGCCGCAAAGTGGTGGGAAAAAACAAAAACAACAAAGTATTGCAACTTTGCAACACATCTTTAAAAAATGCCGCCTTTAATTATTATACGCCTTTTCATATGAATACGCTATTATTTAAGCATAAATTAGTTTAAGGTGTTGCCACTTAATTCACAATTGCACAAAAGTGTACTTATTTTAGTGTTATTCACGTACACACATATATAAATATATTTAAACTAATTAAAAAATAAAATAAAATTATAAGAAATTAAAAAACGGTTATTGCCACATGTATAAAAAAATGTTTTTCTTCTTAAAAAAGTTTATGCAGAGCCCTAATGGGTGAGTTATGAAAATTTAATTTTCTGAAAGAGGTACAAAAAATTAAAAAAAAAAAATATTTAAGAAAAATCAAACAAAAATTAAACCAAACAAGTTGCCATCTGGTGGTATTATAAAAAAAAAAATGCATTACACAAGTATAACTTTTCATATAGAAGTACCGAACTGATGATTTCTAATGCGATTTTTTGCAGCTTTATAGTTTAAAAGCTTCAATGAATTCAAGAGAAAGTTTTCACAAGAACTCTACATCATTTTAAGTACCTTGGTATTAAAAGCTTTTAATAAATCAGGTTTTAACTGAGTCTAACAACTTTTTTTTTTATATAACATATCTTTTGGTTAAGATAAAACATATAATTTTTAGTTTTTTCGGTACGAAACTTAACAGTTGGTGAGCTTTCAAAAGGCTTAATAATGTTTGTAAAGCTTCTGTTACGAGAGCTTGATTGATAATTTAGATTTGTTTTTTAAAGACCCCTTCTTAACCCGAGTACGAAAAGATTTTGCGAATATTCCGAAAACTTTATCTTTCAGTATTTTCAAAATATTAAAAAACAATGTCGAATCATTGCATAAAAGGTGAGAATATCGCACTTCTGCTTAATTAAAAAATGATTTTGTAAACAGGCAAATCAAAAAAGTTTCAGAACTTTCAGAAATCTTTTACAAGAAAACCTTTTAAGAACTTTTTTATCAGTACGATTATCTTTTTTGGTTTCAAAACGCCTAGTTCTATACAAATAAATGAAGCTTTCTTGAAATTCCAATGCAATACTAATGAAAGCTTTTACTAAAAAGCTCATTGTTTCAACATTTTCGAAATTTTATGAAATAAAGTTAAATCAATGTTTAAAACTAATAAAATTTCTCACCGCTGCCTCAAAGCTCTCAAGCTTTTATTTGAAAATGTAAAGCTTAAAGGCTCATTTAAAAATTAAATATGTAAACAGGCGAGTCTAACATTTTTTTTGGCTTTTAATATTAAATATTTTTTGAATAAAATACTGCATATACTTTTCTGATATTACGCAGAGCATTCAGAAAGCTTTTATAGCATAAATTTTTTAGAGCACATACACATGTATCAGTTCGATTCTTATTATTATTATTTTTTTTTTGAAGCCTACTTACTAAGCTTCTTGAATTTTCGGTGCAAAAATAATGAAAACTGTTATTAGAAAGCCTTTTGTGTCAATATTTACGAAATTTTATTAAATAAAATCAAATCACTGTTTAAAACTAAAATAAATTCTCAACACTGCTTAAAAGCTCTGAAGCTTTAATTCCAAAATGAAAATGTGTATTCTTGACTTACTATTCCCAGCTTTTATCCAATATTTTTGATTTACTTACATTACACCCACCCATTCAGCAGAAACGTTTGCTGCTTTCAATAGAAAAGACGCACCCAAAGCAAAGGTAGTCTAGAGAGCTTCGAACGAACTACAAACCAATACAGTTCTACGTAAGTAGATCCACATAAATAAAATCAAGGCACGTTCCAAGTAATCAACATACACACACTAATCAAGTTTTGATTGACTACAAATCGGGCGTCTGACTGCATTGCGACGCATTGAGTGGCCGACGGAACGTCTTGGTCACATTGCGAAAGCGACTTGGCAGCTTAGACGTCGTGTAAGAACCACAGGTGATTATGACAGCCAAGCGATACGAGTTGGCTTCGAAGTGGGGTAGTGAAAATGAGGTTTGCCAGCCAAGGCAATGCATTCGCAGACTATACAACAGACAAGTAGACAGCTGGGAGCAAGCAGGCCGGTCGGTCGGTTGATAAGCAGGTAAAGGTATAAATAGAAATTACGATTGTGAGACGACGAGACGACGCGGGCTCAACACCTGACAACTACATAAAATAAGCAATTGCCTACTGTGAAATCGGCACCACAATGTACGAAATGGTAAAAACTATGCTTGCGGGACGACAACAACGCCAGGATAGACAACAAAGACATAACTTGCAACAACAGCTGCGACTCAGTTTCGAGTACGACTTTCAGTCTGAATATTCGACTGAGACAATCACGCCTGCAATGGAACACATAGCGCAGACAAGCAGACGACGATTGTTGCTAAGATAGATAGCTCAACGTGTCCACAAATTGTCTGTATGTTAGGAAGTAGAAAGTTGCGCAAAGTTTGCGAGGAGGTAAGGGTATTGGCCAAAGAAACATATGGCACTGTGTTAGGTGTCAGAGGTCAACACATGTCGAATGCGCGCGCGTGTCGAAAAAATAACGAGCTCAAAAGCATTTAGCAAGCAAAACGGCGATATTGTGGAAGTGAGGCACGAGTCCAATGTGAGTGAGTACGAAGATGCTGAAGCAATTTGAAAGTGCCAAAATCAGGCGAAGAATTATTTTGGAAGGCAAGGTAGCTTTCATTTCTTAGAATAGTAATTTCTTTAGTTTGGAATAACTAATAATAATTTTTAAATTTTCTACCAGTATTTTTTAATATTTTCACACTTTATAATATTTGGTATTTTAAAAAAAGATAATTTTAAAAAACTTTCTTATTTCATTATGTCCTGCATGACATTTGAAGTTATATAAAATATATATATATATATATATAAATGATCCGCGTGGCAAGTTAAGAAGTTTTAGCCTCGTTCGTCTGTCTATCTCTCAGTCTGCAAAATAACATGATATCAGTTTTCAAAAGTTTAGAGGTTAAGGAAAAACGATATAATAGAAACCACTTATATTAAAACAACATTTGAGTTTTGGTTAAAGAATGGTTATTTATTGGTTATAATTTCGGTTTTTTGATGATACGTTGTATCGAACTAGTCCCTCAGTTTTGAGGATATTGATCACAAATTTTCCACACGTTCTTTTCTCCGCAAAAACTCGCTCATTTGTCTGTATTGCCGTTATCAGTCCACTATAAGGTATAGCTACCATACAAACTGATCAATCAAATTCAAGTTCTTGTAAGGAAAACTTTATTTATTTGACGAGGTATCTTCACGAAATTCAGCATAAATTTTTATTCAAGGCATTTCTATAATCTCAGAGGAAATTGTTTAGATCGAGCAACTATAGCATATAGCTGCCATGCAAACTGATCGATGAAAACCTGGCACTTGAATGGAAAACTTTTTTATTTGAAGAGATTTCTGCACAAAATTTGACATGGACTATTTTTCAACAAAAAGCAAATAATCTCAGAAGAAATGGTTGAGATGGAGTCATTAAAACATAAAGCTGTCATACAAACTGGCTGATCAAAATGAGGTCCTTGTATGGAAAACTTTTTCATCTCGAAATATCTTTACAAAATTTAGCATGTACTATTGTCCGAAGCAATGATTTAATTTCCAAACATATTGTTAAGATCGGATCAATATACCATATGGTTGCCATACAAAGTAAACAATCAAAATTAAAATAATTGTATTTTTATATTCTATAAAATATGCTATAAAAATGCACTTGTGACGGGTATTGAGCTTCTCTGTGGCTGAAGTAATTTTTGTTTTTCATTTTTACTATTTTCTCAAAATTATGAGTATGTATTTAAAATATATTTGTTTAATTTTCTTGATTATAGCTGAGCAATTCAAAAAATTTTTTAATTTTATAATACTTTCGATTTTCTTTTTGTTTTAAGTATTTTTGATTATTTTCCTTTTCATCATTCGTTAAATATTTTATGTTATTGCGACTGTATCCACCTTAAAGCAGGAATTCGCATTAGTCCTGCATTTCCATATTTAATTTTATTTTTTATTTATTTACCTGCTTTATTTTGCTGCTTCAATATATTTTTCGCTTTTGTTTTTACATTGTTTTCCTTTACAAAAATTTTACTCCTACACATACATACATGCAGCTCCAGCACCACCACACACCGTGCCACAACCTCAGTCGATGGGAATATATTGCACATAAAAATAGGAAAGCAGCAGTAACGGAGTAACGCCAAGGCAACAAACAAAGAAGAAAAACGACAATAAAATAACAGCAAATCACAACAACTGCAATGAAGCCATGCAAAATGAAAACGAAAGCAAAAATATGTAGCATAGTGAAAATTGCATGGAATGCGCCATACGCTACGACGCTGCGACGGAGCAGGTGGCTGCAGGGCGGGCATGGTGGTAATGGCCAATTTAAATGTGTTGGTGGCGCAAATATGCAGCAGGATACGCGCATATCTGTGCAGCAACACATAAATTGGTGGGTGCCACGGCAGTCAGGCAGCACGTCAACTAGTCTATGCGTCGGTGTGGACGTCAAAAAAGGTTGCAACGTCAAAGTTGCATACACCAAACTGCGCTGTGGTGGATTTAAACACGGCAAATGGCAGCGTGTGGCAGTGTGTGCTTGTTGCCACTGCGGCACTCAACGTGAGCGGAGTTGGTTTTTCCATATGTATATATATATAATTGCCACATATATTGGAATTGTATGTGTATGTGTGTATGTATCTGTGTTTTTGTTTGACATTGCAACGTCATTGTGCAGCATGTGGCATACATATATGCATGTTGTGGGTACAAGCTCGCGCGCGTGCAACTCGTCTGGGTGGAGGTGAGTGCGCACTGCCTGCTTTATGTTGCACTTATCACACATACAACTGCGCTTGCGGAGCTCACACATACACAGTTATTCACAGTTAGACCGTCACGTCGTGGCACGTCGGTCTCGGCTTTTACTTTTCCTTTTTCTTCATTTATTGCTAAATATTTGCAGTTAATTTCTTAGTTTTTATATTTTATACCGTTATCATTCCCCCGCCGCTTCCTGCATTTTCTGTCCAACGCGCTCTGCGCTTATTTATATGAGTAGCTATCGCCTCCTTTTCATCGTTGTAGTTTTTGTTGCTGTTGTTGCTTTCGTTGACGTTATGGCTGCCACTATTGTTGTTTTTGTTATTGCACAAACAATTGTTTTTTCAATTGCTGTTTTTGTTGCCTTTGGTAGTTTTCATTGTTACCAATTTCGTTGGCGTTGTTGTTGTTATACAAATTTCCACCGTCGTCGTTGCTGTTGTTGTTGTGTCTAGCAGTCGGGTTTGTTATGTCGTTGAGGCAATTAGTTGTTAAGTTTTCATTCATTTAGCAGTTTATGACTTGCAAAAACATTTTGTCTGCTTTCATTTGGCTTTTAAGCGCTCTACACAATATACTCTTCGTGGAAGACATGATTTTATTTCTATATTTAGTAAGAAATTATACTAGTAACTTCTTGTAACTGAGTTTAACATTAATTATAAGCTCATATACGTGTATATAACTTATTTATTGAGCTTTCACCGTCTGTAAAATATTCCATAACTCGGTTGAGAATTGGTTGATATTCGAAGCAAGCAAATGAAATTTGAATACAATTTTTTTACACAATTTTTTTTTTTGTTCTGCGTATTTTTTCTTCGATTTACTCTCTGCTTCCAGCTTCTGCGATGTACGGAATTAGCTGTTGCTTATACAGGGTGCGTTCCAAAGTAAAGAGGCCTTTTTGGTGGCGTCATCTACGTATGTATATGTCGACTGGTACGTTAGAATCTGCTATCTTTATTGTCCAGTGAGATTTCATGACATTTCATTGATTGGAAGTCAAGTTATTACGTTTTAAGTGTCAGTATGTTTGTGTTATCGATGCGAAAATGAGCTTCGAACAAAGACCCAACTTAAAATTTAACCGAAACTTTTCAATTGATGAAACAAGTTTATGGCAAATGAGTGCACGGGTGGTTTCAACGTTTTCAAAGTGGTCGTGATGACATTAATGACGATCAACTTGTAAGCCAATCAAAAAGAAAAAGGCCGAAACTGTGCGTGAATTCATCAAAAATCAGTCGAAATCATCATTGAAATTCACGGAAATGGAATTGAACATCTCCAAAACATCGATTTATCGCATTTTGAGCGAACATTTAGGCTAACGAAAGGTGTGTACACTTTTTCCGCACAAATTGACTGACAATCAAAAATTGCTCAGAATCCAACATTCGGAGGATGACTATTTGACCAAGAATCACATTTTATCCATTAACGACTCCCCATATTCACCTGATATGACACCGTGCGACTTCTTCCTTTTCGCAAAAATGCATTTTCTCATGAAAGGAAAGCGTTATGCAGACGTAAAGGCTATTCAAAAGGCTGGCACCGGCATACTGGCATATATAACGAAGTACAGACAAAGGGGTATCGATGAACCGATTTCGCACGGTTGACTCAACTTATGGTCACCATAATCGGCCTATTCATTCGCGCATTTTACCTCTTAAATTGAATACAACTTGTGCAAGAACTGAAGCCACTCAGCTTTCCCAAGCGACATCGTTCGCTCTATGGGCTTTTGAAGAGTACTAAGAAAATTCGACGTTTTCGAGCCAAATTTTGTTCAGCGAAGAGGCCCATTTTTGTCTCAATGGGTATGTAAAAAAGTAAAATTTGTACGAACAGCGACCTAAATAGAATCAAGAGCTGCCATTTTATCCAGAAAAAAACAACAGCCCTCTAGAACCGAATCTCACCTCAAAAGATGTTAAAAGCTTAAAGTACTAATAACTCTGACGTACATGGAGAAAAAATACCCGAAAGTTTTCGAAAGGTAATCAGAACACGTTTCAAACCAGCAACCCTCTAGAACATGAACTCACCTAAAGATGTCAAAAGCATCAACTACCAGAAAGCTTTTGAAAAATAACTAAAACACATTTCAAACCAAGAACCCTCTAAGACATGATATCACCAAAAAAAAAAAAAGGACTAATACCCCAGTAATATTTCTAGAAAAGCTAGTCGAAAGTTTTCGAAAGGTACTCAAAATTCATTTCACAACTCTCAACTCTCTAGGACAGGATAAAGATGCCAAAAGCTTCAAGGACTAATGACTCTAAAGTAATAGGGGAAAAAGTACCCGAAAGCTTTCGAAATGTAATCCAAGTAAATTTAAAATCCACAATCCTCTTGGACAGGATCTCACCTAAGGCTGCCAAAAGCCTCAAGGACTAATAACTCCAACTTCCTTGGAGAAAAACTACCCGAAAGTTTTTCGCAGGGAAGTAAGATCCACAGTTAGCGTATGAAGAGCGATTGAAATAGCAGTTTTAAAGCTCTTTGCTGAACTTTATGCATGCTTTCATGATAAAAAATTCTAAAAATGCTCGACACGCACGACAACTCTTCAAAAAGATGAGCCTCTTTTCGAAAAACTGTTTCTTACATTTTCACTTTATACCTCCAACAGCTGTTCCTGGGCCGCGTCTACGCGTTTATCGATTATTTTTCTACACCTTCCAGCGGTTCTTGCATACTTTCGCCCGTTTGCTTTGTGCCTGCGCCGCATATCATTTGAATTTTTATTTTGGTTGTGTGTCCTTTTGCTACTGTTTCTAGCTTTGTTGGTGTTGTTGTTTGCTTATTTCCATTAAACTTCATTCATTTTCACTTTTTTCGCACCCCACTCCACTGTGTGTACTTCAAAGCTATGCATGTGTGTGTGTGTGTGTTTGTGTGCTGCTTATTCCTTATTCTGCTGCAGCGCGTCATTCCTTATCGATCGCTGTCTGGCTGTCTGGTCATAAGTCTGGAAATGTATACTTGCGTTGTTACTGCGACTTCGGCTTGTTGCCGCTTGTCGCTTAACGCTGTTGTTGTTGCCGTTGCCATCGCCACCAGTGCAGTGTCGCATGCTTCACCAATTCCTCAACATTGCGCAGCGAGACGCCCGGTCGACCTTAACCCTGCAAACAACAATACCCCTCCCTCAACGCTCATCCATATGGCGCTACCCCTCATCACACTCCGTTGTCTCTCTCCATCTTACCTTTTGCCGTAGCGCTCCGCTCCTTGCAACAAACCCACCTGCTGCTACTTCAATTCGGCATTTACGCGCACAGGCATACCTGCCGACCCCGCAGCTTATGTCGCGAAGGAAGAATTATGAGATGCAACGACAGCGCCGCGGCGTTTAAGCCCCAGCCGCCTGCCATACCGAGTCAAGTGCCAGTGAAGTGACGGCGACAGACAACCAACGCGTCGCCGCCGAGACGAAAGAAAGCCAAAGTGTTGGCGACGGCGGTTGATGGTGGTACGTACGGGTGCAGTGGTGGCATTGTTGATGACAACAAGTGCAGTCGCGTCGGCCAAGTTGCAGCTGAAGTCATTTGTGGCATGAACGCCGCCGCTGAATTGTCGCAAGGCGCATACAACGCAGTCGAAATGAAACGAAATGATGTAAGCATAATGACCAAGAGTAGGGGAGTGCAGAAGTACTTTCGTTTTTATTTTTGCAGACCTTGCAAAAAACAATTACTGTAAAAAAGGCACAACAGCAACAAGAAAGTAAAGAAGGCAAGAAAGCATACACATCAGCTACTTCATGCCGCAAGCAGGACAATGGTGTTGTTGCACCAGCAAGAAACGGCATTGCATTCCACGACATTTCGTTAACGGTAATTCTGTGTGTGGACACAATGGTGTGGCAAATGAAGACGCAATCAACGGTCTACCCGGGGTGTGGAGAGGAGATGTTGTGTTGTTAAAATGAAAATTGACGGAAATGCGTAAATGAAAGAAATATGGGTAGCAAATAGCGGGAAGAGGGTGTGATGGGTAAAATTGTAGATACAATGTGAGTACGTACATACTTTGAAAGAGAGTCTGTCCGTCTGTATATACGCAAACTACTACCTCAGTTTTTGATAAATAGATCTGGAAGTTCTCACGCGGCCATTTGTTTCCAAGAAGTTCCTGATTTGTCAGAATCGCCGATATTGGACGCACGGAACAGTCGGTATCAAATGATTACAGAGACATCTTTTTCATTTGACGAGTTTACAGGTCGGATCACTATAAAATAAGCTGCTTCGAAACTGACGGCTCAAAATCAAGTTAAAATCAATATACCTTAACGCTTTCTGCAATAAGAAATGTACGTATGAAGGGTAATCTAATTTCAGATCAGCCAAGTTATGCATTTTTTTTTGTTCTACCACAAGTCGTCCACTTTAGGGTGAGTTTACTTTCGAAGATTTTAGTTTTGCCTTTTAATTTTAGAGAGTCTTTTGATGTTAATCTATAAAAAGATATATTTTTTTCTTACAGACAATCCGTTGTTATTGATTGGTTTTCAGAATATTTGATAAATGCATCGCCACTTTGCTTGTCTCTTTTCTATCTCCCCACCTCTTTCAATCTTTAAACTACGGGCTCTCCTTCCTTATCTATCTCACCTTTACAAATCAATCTGTATACTGCCTCCTCTCCTTTGTTTCTCTCTCACCTTAACTATTTAAACTATAGTGGGAAAGAGTTGATACAAACAAAAAAAAAAAAAAAAGAACTGTCAAAAAGTTGAGCTCTATCTAAAGCGCATATAATATTAACTAGTGGAGAATTACAAATAAATAACTAGATCGAATGAAATTGACTATCTTTGTGGTGCAAAACTGTTTAGCTTTAATATTACCCGGAAATCAAACTTTTCTTCATGACTAAAATAGGAATAGAATTAATAACGAAAATTAATATATGAATTGTACGAATTATAGAAATAGCGATGGTGGCGAAGATGGGACCTTAAATTTCTCATCTTTTTATAAACTATATATGTGCATTACTGAGCAAGATTAATATTAACAAATCCTTGCGTAACTTCAGGTTTTAATCAATGTAGCAAACCTTCGCTTTGTTGCTCAAATATTTTGTACGGCAATATTCAGGAGTTCAGCCAAAATATTACTATCTGATATAACTAATCGAAGAGCATATATTGGTTAAATTTATTATTCAACTGACCAATGTATGTTGTATATGTACATATCTAAATGTGCGAGAAATCGAACTATAAATGTGTACCATGTTCTAACTGCCCTTTAGTTCATTATATTCTAAGACAGATTCAGATGGATTTGTTTGTTATCTTATCACAAGGAGCTTCAGATCTCCAATTTTTCGGAAAATTAAATATTTTGATTGACAAAAATCGATTCGCGGAACGTATAGCCTTTTACCTCCTATTTTGCTTCTTATGATTTCAAAAATAAAATCCCAGCTGATCAAATTTGACCCGGACTGATCCAATTAAGCTGGAAGAACAACCTAAGTTGACACAAAAAAATTGAAGACATTAGTGAAACCATTTTTATGTGAAGTGAAATGTCTCCATATGTCCATGTGATTCCGTAGGGATACATTCTCTTATCACACACGATCACTGTTTTTTCAGTATTAACACGTCATATTATATACCGACAAAACATCGTATCAGGTATTTTATTGTCGTTTAGTTCCGATTTTTAATTTCAAATAATTTTGGAATTTCGGATTGATCAAAAAATAATGTTTCTTTTGTGGAAACTTTTTCTATGTTAAGTGAAATACGAAATTTGAAATTTTATGTTTCCAATGGAATCACGGCTCGTAAATCACCGACAATGTTTCAGAAATGTTTTGAGTAGTCTAATTTCTCACAAATACAAGTATCCGAATGACAAAAAGGCTTCATTGAAGGCGGTGAAGTCAAGCAAGTTTTCGCCTCGTGCGAAAGCCCACCAATCGTTGTTGATGACAACTGAACAACGTCGAAAATTTTAAGAAAAAATCGAAAAAAATGAGGAAATGAAAAACCCCCCCGTTAGCATCAGAGAGATATCAGAGGATCTTAGCAACTCTTATGGGTCTACTCAATACATTGTGAATGAGGTGTTTGGTATAAAACAGATCAATGCCAGACTCGATCCAAAATACCAAAATCTCTTACTTAAACGACATCGAGTAGAGGTTTTTAATGAGATGCCTGACAACATAGCTAAGTTGTCTTAAATTCGTCAAACACATCACTACTTGGGACGAGACGTGAGTTTATGAACATGACGTAGAACCTGTTCAATAATCTAACGAATGGCGCTCCAAAAGTAAGCCGAGACTGAATAAACAAGAATTCGAATATAATTGAAGTAACTGTAGACCATACCAGCCAAGACGAATAGCAAGTGTATAGAAGGCAGGATTAACGTTAACATACATGTATTGTAGGCTCAGGAGCCTACTTTGAAGGCGATAATACAAATTTTTATACAAGTACGAGCTTTCGATTTCTGATATCATGCGATCAGGTTATTTCATTTATGAATGGATTTATAAATGACAAATGGATTGAATGTAGTCAAAATTGGTTCAAACGTTTACAAAAAAGGGCAGAGATCATATTTTGTATGTCGACAAAATCGCTTTCAGCGACTAGACACATTTCCACTTTAGCAAAAAAAGTCGGTATCGTCTTCGATGTTTTACTTACATAGTAGCTTCTTTTAGAAACAAATATCAGCGCTTTATACAAACACAACTCCCACTCAAGCGTATGTGAGTGTTTGTGCAAACATGATGGCTCAACTGAAATTCGGGTAAGGTGGCGCCTCAACTCAATTCCATGAAATCAGCTAACAAGGAAATAAATATGTTCATTTTCTTCAAAATTTTTTCACAACTTCTTTAGATTTGCCAACGTTACTTGTTGGTTACTTGCAACTGTCAGCTAATATTGCCAACTTCTAATTGAATTGGTAAATATAATTACAAAGAATTGCAAATTAAAAGCAGCACAGCAGCAGTCGTTGAGCCAATCCCACAGTGGGTGTGCATGTGGCTGATTGTGTGTGTGCGTGTGTGGTATCATTTGAAATTCAATAATGAATAATGCAAGTTTCTGAGAAAGAAGTGCCAAGCCGCAATACAAGATTGCAGAAAGTAAAAAAAAAAAATGGTACATATAATTGTTGTTGTTGCGCAAAAATGCACCATCAACCTTCTGCAGCGCGCACAGTAGCAATAACAACGGCAATAATAATAATAGCGACAACAACAACAGTGACAATAYGAAATGACAATGTGACAATAATACTTTGGCTGTTAACAATGCAATGCATATGTAATACAATCTGAGCGTTCTTGTAGTGCCAGCAAAATGCGCGGCGTTGTTGTAATCGTATCAACGGCACCGGCACCGTGGCTGTATCAAGCGGCCAAGTGGCGAAGTGAAAAAATTTGCAAAGTGGTTTTCCAGGAATCGCGCGTCACCGAAAACCTTTCAAAACAATTAAGTTCGCTAAATGCATAAATACGCGCAAACACACGCACACACACAGTTATTCATATTACATACATATGTACATATACATATGTGTTCACACATAAATAAAAGTAAATGAGCATAAATTATACAACGTGTGGAACTTGTAGTGCGAGGCGAGGCGAATCAGCGGCACTGGTTCACAAATGTCAAATGAAAAAACAAAAAATTATTATAACTGTTATCTCGTAATCGACAGCCACAACATAAGGGACAAATATTGAAGCTTGAAATTAAAATATCATAAGATATGCTTTGAGGCTTTTGCGGAATGAGACACTAAGAATTCTTCACAGCATACATATGTGAGTGTAAACAAATCTGAAGATTACATATTTATATAGAGGTCCATATGATATCTAGGTATATCAGCATATACCCACGCATACATATACTTAATATGCCTCGAACTTCCTTTGCTGAAGAAGCAACAAAGTTTGTTGTGCGTGGGAGTTGATACTGAGAATCAGCGATATAAATCTAAGTGCGAGAGATTTCCACACAGAGCTCACGTATACTTAGATATGTATAAATATGCAGTCTATATACATATGTATACACATTCATATGCACAAAAGAAAAATAACTTGACAAAGATGAAACTATATAACGCATTAATTTAATAAAAAATTCACAACGCTTGAAAATTTTAATTTTTTTAATAGAGTTGCCACCTGGCCATAAACATTTAATACATTTTCAAAAATGTTTAGCTCGAAAGTAAATTATTTGTAAAATACTTATACAAATTATTTATAAAAAAAAAATGTAAAGTTGCCACCTTCTTGCAATACCATACATATAAATGTTTAATCATTTTTCAGTACAAAATTATATAATTTTGCTTTTTTACGACTATAACTAATTTCAAAACGCTTAAGAACAAAGCAATTTTTTTTATTATGGTTGCCACCTGACCAAAAAAAATTTAATAAATTTTCATTACTACGCATTTTTTAGCTCAAAACCTAACTATTTGTGAAATATTGTTGCAAAATATTTATATAAAAGTATAGAGTTGCCACCATCTATTTAAATTTATATATTTTATTAGTGCTAAACACTAATTTAACTATTTTTAAACATAACAAATTACAAAACTTTTGAAAATTAAATTATCTAAAAAATGTTTAAATGGTTGCCACCTATGTAACAAAAAAAAAAAATTAAAATCATTTTAGTTAATGTAACAAATCTTAGCTCAAAAAGACACTTTTTGAAAAATACTTAGAATAAATATAAAACATAACTGATTTCAAAACTTTTTGAAATAAAATTACCTAAAAAAAATTTTAAATGGTTGCCACCTAAAAAAATAAAATTAAAAAGAGGAGGGAGTAAACTTATCTTGGCTCAAAACGCAATTTTTTTAAAAATACTTAAAAAAGATTTGTATAAAAAAAAAGTACTCTGAAGTTGCCACCTGTTCGAATATCCACACAAATGCGGCCTTTAAAATTATTAAAAAAATATTAATAATTAAATTTGCACTTTATTTTAAATTTTATTTTTAATACCATAAAATAAATACTAAAATATTACAAAACTTTTAACAAGCCGACTTCTCAACATAGACACCGTTCCGACTTTTATGAAGCCGATAAAAAAACTCCTATGATTCTATATTAGATGTGGGTAAAATGCTATAGACCTATGACAAATCTCTGTAAATATTTCATTTCTATTTTCGCTTTTTCACATGCGTGCCTAAAAGTATGAGATGCGAAGTCTTATTTCCTTTTCTAGCAAAAGCGGAACTTTCAAGGAAGAAGTATCGAGTTGATTATCTCTGATCTTCCTCCAAACCGCTGGCACAGCTGGTGCCTGATAAGATCTTCATTCTTACTACAAGAACCCTAATCGGACCGTGTCCATTTGGAACTTAAACAACTGAAAGTTGAATCTTGCTGAGATCGCAGAGTTCCCGAAACCGCTTCTCATTTACGTAGGGTCAGAAGTATCTTGCGACTGCACAACAGCTAGTAGTTGACCAATACTCGCTAAACTGCAAGCGAACAGCGCTCCCACATATTCATATTCCACAATTATTGAGGCTGAAGTAGTTGCTCTAGCAAGCTCATCAGCCTTACAATTTCTTGCAGTACCGTTGTGGCCTGGCACCGAAACCAGTCTAAGCAAAAAAAAAGAAAATAAACTCGAAGGTAGAGATAAGGAATCTACGACACTCCTTCACTTGTCTGAAGTGCACAGTCAACGAACTCACCTTCCTATTAACAGAGCGGATAGTCACCACTCTGAAGGAGAAAAAACTATAAAATATACTCCAAAATATTTTGAAACTCCACTTATTCTGATGTTAGAAATTTCTCACAGGCCCACTGGTCACTCGGCACCCTCATAAACGCCGACGACGAGCATATTCAATGAAGCTATAACACCGAAACAAAGTCGATGAAGACATCAGCAAGCAGACGGATGTGTGGGTATACACCTTGTTGCTTCTTCAGAAGTCAGTGAATATGCAATGTTGGGGAATTAAAAAGAAAGAATTTTTGTTGTTTATTGCCTTTGCGAACTGTTTGCGTGCAGTGTTTTTGACGGTAGGCGATTTCGATGAATTTATGAAATATTAGAACGAATCGGCGCAACACAGACATGGTGTTGTTGTTCTGGTTAGTTGTTCTTGCTGATGGCGGCGACAAATTGCAACGCAACGGCGAACGCATGCGGCCGAACGAGCAAATTTAAGCACACACACACGCACATACAGCCATGTACATACATTTGTAAGGGCAGCGAGCGCTCAAATTCAGTTGCATTACCTTGCAGTGTCACACCGCGCTGTTGCTGTTGTTGTCGTTGCTGTTTGTTATGCTGTGTTTTGTTAAGTTTGACATTTTAAGTGTTGTTTTCTGTGCGTTTTCGGTGTAGAATTTTTGTTTCGTGCGATATTTTTTTTGTGTTTTTTGAATTTTGTTGCGTTCCTTTGTTTTTGGCCTACTCATTTTTCGCCATATCAAATTTTTTGGTAAACCTTGCGACATCTACTCGCTACAACGGCGACACAATGTCGTATCAATTTTGATTTTTTTTTTTTTTGGTTCTAGTCTGTCTGCGCCTTTGTTGCTGTAATCTGAGCTTAATGCATGCTTACATGTGTACGCGAGTAACTCGTGTTTTTTTGGAAACATTTTTCGCACAATTTTTTTTGTGCGCGAATTAGTTGGGATGGAGAGATATTGAGATTTTTAATTTTTGGGGAAAATTAGAAACTTTCTGGCAACCAAAAAAGAAAATATGCGTTTATAACTTCATTCACAAAGTGCTACTGAATAATGTTAGTGATGATATTCGGCTTTTGAGTTTGGGGTACAGTAGATGTATCAGCCTGGGTAAGATTTAGAAGCAGATAGAGAAGCTAGAAGTTAAAAATTTAGATAGATTGCAAAAATACTTGCAAAAATAACAATTTTCCAAACAAAAATTTGACTTTGATCTTACAGTTTGTATGGCAGCTATATGCTATAGTATAGTATGCCAAAATTTTATGCGGATATCTGTGCAAAGAAAAAAGTTTTCCTAACAAGGACATGATTTTGACCGATCAGTTTGCATGACAGCTACATGCCAGAGAGGTCCGATCTTAAAAATTTTTTCGGATATTGTATCGCTGTGTTGAGCACGAATAAAAGTCAAATTTCGTAAAGATGTCTCGTCAAATAAAAACGTTTTTCCATACGAAAACTCGATTTTGAGCCTTTAGTTTATATGCACGGCAGCTATATCCTATAGTTATACGATCTACAATATTTTTTCAAAATTTTGCGAAATTTCGGGAAATTCTTTAAGTAACAAAGTTTTCCATACGAGAACTTGAATCCAATCGACCAGGTTATAAGACAGCTCTATGCTATAGTAGTAGTGTGGTGCCAATATCACCAGTTCCAAATAAATAAGCAACCTTTTGAAAAGTAATGGATCTGTGCAAAATTTAATTTTGATATCTCATCAGAAACTGAGGGACTAGTTCGCGTACGCATACAGAGAATTATTTTTTTCGCTAACTTACAAATCATCATCCATCAAACTATAATAAAAAAAGGTTAAATCAATTTATGTAACGCATTTTTGCCGTTTTTGCTGCCGATCTACTTTATAATATAATATACCACCACACGCAACGCACATTAATTTTGCTAGCGCCCCCTCATAAGCGAAAGCTTTAGCGCGCCAGCAACACCACACCCTCCCATCGCCGCAATTCACTAAATTGCGTTGCCCTGCTTACTTAGTATGTGCCTCACTTGACTCTCGTTGCACTTTGAAGGCGCACAAAGTCGTCATCGTCGTCGTCGTCGCACACTTGAGCACGCAACATTTATGCGTGTTCAATGAGGAAGCTGCCACCATTACCTCGGACACACCCGCGCCGCCAGCCATCTACTGTCGATGTTTTTCGATTTATTTTCCAATTTTCTTTACTTGCATTTGCTTTCTTTTTCGTACTCGTGCAATTTGTTGCAAGTTTTGTGAAAAAATTTCAATAACCAAGACTGAAGGGTTTGCTGCCCCCGCACAAACGCTGCAATGGCAAAGCGTCGATAAAATGCATAAAAGGAAACTTTTTTTTTTTTGTTATCAAAACAGCCTTCATGGCATTATTTAGCCGCATTTTGGCCGCGCGCCCGCCATTTCACTCACTATCCCGCTCCTACTGCCACTAACTATTACTTGCCACATTAATTGTTTTTGCACTAGAGCGCTTTTTACGTGCAACCAAGCAGCCTTTTTGTCAAAGCAGGTGATCGTCGGCAGCGCCGCGGTGCGGGGAAGCGACGAGTTTACTGCTTTGCTCGCTTTTGCTTTGGCTCAAAGGCGGCAGAGAAATTATGAATTTTGTAAACATCATTGAGATTGATTTATTTTTAATTAGTATAGCAGTGCAACGCAACAACAAGTGGAGCTGCCAAAGCCGGCGCGCCACTCAACCGCTTGCCACGCCCTCCGCTTCCTTTTATGTCAAAGGCTGGTTGTCGCTTGGCGTGTTTTGGCGCTACGGCTTTGCGCCATGCGTTCGTCTGTCCGCGCGTCTATTTGTCAATTGCACACAGGCTATTTGCTTCTTGTTCGCTTTCTGTTTGTGCAGCGCTACAAACGCACACACACACACAGCGCTACAAATGCAAATTAAAAATTATAATCGCACATTAAGCCGCCTAAAGGTAGGCTACATGCACAGTTAGCCATGTAACAAACGTCAAAGCGACTGGTGCTTTGGTCTTTGGCGGCACCGGATGCGCGCTCGAACAGCAAAAGTGCTGAAGTGAAAGAGCACGCAGCAGCAACGACATTAAACACACGCACCCACACATACATATACAGTATATGGCAGTCTATACAGTGCCACGCACTCACGCAACCAAACGCATGCAGTTACTTGCCAAGTTGTTGCAAGATGAAACTAACTCGTTCGCTCGCGTATTTTTCACAAGTGCACTCGACGCGGCATTTACAAAGCAAGCGACGAGCCGGCAAGGCACGCCGCGCGACTAGATGCTGCTGCCCACAATAGTCATGCACCGTTATATGCACCAAGCCTCGCCGCGCCGTGCGGAAAATGTGTAAAAGTACGCAGCGGAACGAATGCAAACGCTTATAACGCACAAGCACGCAGCTACACAACAACACGCAACACATGCAACACACATATATAAGAAAATAGCTGTGTGTGCTTATTTTTGTAAGTAGTTTACACACTTGCACGCTTTGTGCGAGTATAAAAGGAAAAGGACTTGAAAAGTTGCTTTGATCCTTTGCGTCACGTTGCGATTTGCCAGTGTTGCAAGTAGTTTCGCTCTTTTGTTTTAAATGTGTATGTAAAAACATATATATATATATATTTTTTTTCTCAGCACAGTATGGTGCACAGTTTGCTTCGCTCTCCGTTGACATCTCTAATTTCGAGTTCTAAAGTGCATTCCTAAAGCTCAAGGCTCAAAAAGCTTCATAAACCTATGATCC
Source organism: Bactrocera latifrons (assembly GCF_001853355.1). Classification (NCBI taxonomy): domain Eukaryota; kingdom Metazoa; phylum Arthropoda; class Insecta; order Diptera; family Tephritidae; genus Bactrocera; species Bactrocera latifrons. The sequence goes on along the minus strand of NW_017537201.1, from coordinate 1,213,172 downwards.
AGTATCGAATAAGTAGTTAGAGAGTAACAAACCTCGAAGCAGCGGGATTCAAAATAAAGACGCATGGACCTGGATCTGTCGAAGCCGATATTTAAAAAAATTCAGACCCTCTATCTGTAAGGTCAATAGTAGGGTTCGTATACTGGAGCTATAACTAAAGAAAAAGTTCGACCAAAAATGTGCGGAAGCATACTAGGGATCTCAACGGTCAAAATTTTGACCCCAGTACTGTTTTACACAAATCGCTCTGGAAATTTCTCTTTACCCCAAAAATTCAAAACCCTCTAATTTCTCGCTAAATCCAGTACACGAATAACTTAACGAAAAAGTTCGACCAAAAATGCTCGGAAGCATAACAAGGGTCGGGACTTAACTAAAAAATCATCTCTCTCGATCATATTGCTTCGGAAAAAGGTTATAAAAAAGTAAAGTAGGAGATTTATTGAAGTATTCTCTAAAACGATAACGGGGCTCTTGTAGAACACTTCTAATTAAAAAACGCTTCCACTTTCTAGCGAAAGAATGAAAGGAACAAACAGATCTACTATCAAGAACAGCTTAAATAATTCGAGAGAGATTATTTCCAATCTGCTTAACAAAAGACGATCACGAAATCCTGAACCTAGACGACGGATAAGACCCAAAAGAGATAATCAGCGGGATGTCAACAGCTATTTACGGGGAAACAAATCATGCGAGAATTTATTGTGGATTAGTATTTAAGCACCGCTTGTAAAGTGGTATCAAATCTTAGAGGAATATTAAGAACGGAAGGTTTCCTTCAAATTCTTCGAAAGTTCTTTAGAAAGGACCGTCAAGGGTGAGAGAGGGAAAAAGAGGGACAGAGAAAGAGGGAGAGGGAGACAGAGTGAGTCTTTCAGAGAAAGAGAATTCACCCCTCCTCATCCTGGAGAACGAACTAGTCCCCAGCACTGTAATAAGCCATCTTGTTCAGAAATTTCAAAGTCTTATTTCGTAGATTGAAACTAATAAAATAAGTTTTTGAGGGTCTCAAGAGAATTCGATGATGACTACTATTAAATAGAGGAGTCAAAAACGGAGGTGATATGCTAAGGAACTTATCTACGAAGCCTAGGTTCAAGAAAAGACGATCTGGTCTACGTAAACAAAACGAACTAGATTCATCAAAACCAAAAGTCCCAAGTACATTCTCCGGACACAATTTGAGTATGTTTTGCCAAGATCTTTTAGCGAAGGTAACTAACTGAGCAACCCTTAATAAATACCCATTCACTTTGCAAAGTTCTAAAGCTCGAAGCATAATGATTATTAATATTTTTAATGACATTATTTCATTACAACCAACGTAGCGCCCAACCACTTTGGTGTTTCCTACTTAAATTATGCTTTTCTCAAATCTTTTTGTGCGCCTTTCCGAGCTTCTCTTCTGTGTGGCACGAAATTTTTCAACAACGAAACACATTAGGAAAAACGGGGGCACAAAAGGAAGGAATAAAAGCGTGTAGCAACAAGAGCGGGATGGGGCGGGTGGGCAAAAACTACTGACGCGACAGTAAAAAAATGGCATGAAATAAACTAAAGTAGCAAAAAGGAACATTTCAAGGATTATATTAAAAGTACGCACACATTCATCAGCGGTGCGAAGAGGGGGGCGGTAGGGAAATGTTGAAGATAGCAATAGAAGGAAACAAGCTGAAAAGGAAAAAAAGATGCATGAACAAAGATTAGTTGCAAGATAGGCAAACGCAAGTTGTGGCACTGCGTGAGTGCGAACGGCGGTGCAGCAAGGTAACAGTGCTGGCAACACAAAGCGAACAGCCTCAAGATAGCGAAAGGTCGTCGCAGGCATAGCGGCGAAGCTCAAGAAGTAGCATACTCGTACGCGTATAAACTGTGGCCAACAGCAACAGGCGGCAGAGTAGTGGTGGCGGTTGCAACAACAACAGCAGCAACAAAAAAGTGGAAAATTGCAAAATATAAATTGTGGCTCACTGCTTGGTGAGCAAAGGATGCGTTTGTTGAGGATGTCGAAAAATGACAGTATGGAAAAATGACAGACACGTTGTGGCAGCATTGCAATTGTACTCTTATGTAACGCACGCATGTCGCTCTATGTGGCAGTTGCATATGTGGCAGCTACACATGTTTACAAATAACAGCATTTGCAACTAATCAGCGTGATAAATGAAAAGCCAAGCGTGTAGCGTTGACAGAGCGGTGTTTCGAGGCGACATGAAAATATTGGCTGCTTCAAAAGCGAGAGCATCTACACGCTTTTTAATGTTACGTGTTGCCACGTTATATCTCGCTTTGTAAAAATGTGTAAAAGGCGTCTGAATTGGTATTTTCTGGATACTAGAAGCACGTTAACGGTTATCTGCATGAATTGCGATAATTTTCAAAAATTTCTAAGGCTAACGCGTGGCATAATATAGTAGGAAAAAAAAAACAACAGAAATACATTATTTTGTCTAATATCAGCTTCAAAAATTTTATATTTTCAACAGAGTTGCCAACTATTTTAGTTTTGCATTATATTAATTATATCTAAAAAAAAAGTCTAATGAAAAAATGTTCAGGAAATGAAAATTTATAGCAGTTCAAGAAAAAAATAAATATAAAATTAATAAAATTGTATAAAGGGTTGCCATATTTAGCACTTTCAAAACCGTAATTTGCTAGGGATGCATATGCAGATAATATTGAAATAAGAAGAAACTCTTCCGCCAATATTTACAGGACAAAATCTGTTTAAAATTACTTTTTTATATCTTCTAACTGTCTTTCTGTAAGATTAAAAAAATAGTAATAACCATAGTAGAGTTGCCAATTATAACTAGTATACATGCACATATCTATGTAAGAACAAAATTTCTGTTGGCAACAATATTGAAGTTGCCAAGAAAAAGCAAGTTTTAGACCAGTGTTGTCAACTACTTTTACTTAACATTAAAATTGTTTTCAGCGTAACATAAGTTATAATAATACATATATAGTAAAAAATATTGTAACATTTAAGACATCTTCGGAAACCGTTAAATTTATTTAGGGCCACTTAACCTAAGTTGTTTTCTAAAATTTAAAAGTAATACATGTATTTCTAAAAGTTTTTATGTGAAAGTAGCTTAACAAAATGTTTTTTATAATATACAAAGCTTAGAGTTGCCAACTGTATGAAATAAAAAATGAAAAAACAAAATCTGAATCAAAATTTAAACAACAAAGAAAAAATACAGTAGAGCAAAATAAGCAATGTGTGAAATAAATAAAACTTAAAAATGGATTAAGAAAATTTAATTGTTAAAATTGATTTAGGTTGCTGCTTAAATTTATTTATTTTTACTAAAAAATAGTAGTTACATAATTTTGATTTTTTTTTTTAAAGTAGCACAACTAAATTTTTTATAACATATACAAAGCATAGAGTTGCCAACTATACGAAACTATACTTTTTTACAAAAATATTTAAGTATTGGATGTTTGAAATTTTTTATATGAAAGTAGCTTAAAAACAACTTATAAAATACACAAAGCATAGAGTTGCCGAAATACGAAGAAAAATTAAATGCAATATTGGAATGGAAAGTTAAAAAACGTATAAAAATACAGCAGAACAAATAAAGCAATGTGTGGAAATAAAAAAATTTAAACGTTAAATAAAAAAGTGAATTGTTGAAATTAATTTAGGGTTGCCACTTAAATTCTAATTTATTAAATATGAAAATAATATATTTTTAAAATTTTTTATAGGAAAGTAGTTTAAAAAACAGTAGTTTTTTTATAAAATATACAAAGCATAGCATAGAGTTGCCAACTGTGCGAAATAAAAATTGGAAATGCAATATTGGCATCAAACGTTTAACATTGTATAAAAATACAGTAAAACAATCAGAACAACATATGAAGTAAAAACTAAAAATTATATTTTTAACAGGGTTGCCAATAAATTTCAAACGCAAGACCATCAAAATTACATATTAATTTTGTATCAACAATTTTTTTTAATTTATTTACTATTTTTTACATATATAACCTAGTATCGCTTTCTTATGCAACTTCGAAACACCAACCTTTAATAAATCCACTAAAATGTCGCTTTGTCAAAAAACCAGACCGAGGCAAAAACAATTTCAAGACACCTTCCGAAAAAAATTCAAAATTGCACTAACTAAAAATAAACAAATTTCAGCTGTACTCTCAGTGACCTAATTTCGCACGGAAATAACTAAAACAACGGGTGCACAAAATATGCATACAACAACAAGCAGTGAAAACTGCAAATAAGGAGCTACAAAAACAATTGCTAAAAAACAAACCAACAAAAAAATTGGTAACAATGCTAGCGATTTCCAATCGCATATCGCAAATCAATGGCACCAGCGGCAAATGCCAACCATAACAACAACACACAGAATACAACAACAAGCAAACCTATCAACAGCAATGCTGACGACAATGTCGGCAAAGCGTGGTGGCACTTCCGTTGGCGCTAAATTTTCGAAATGCCAACAACATTTTTTTTTTTGTAATTTTTTTTTCTCGGGCCTTTTTTTGCTTCGCGCATTTCCCGTGCGCGGCAGCGCAAATAATAAAAATGTGAATGAAATGTATGAATGACGTTATAAAAGAGTTTAGGAGTTTTGAAGCAATAAAAAAGAAAGAAAAAATTAAGAAAAATGAGTAAGAGCGCTAGGGGTTGCGGCTGCAACCAATATTGTAAAAAAATGCAATAAGTTTGAAAAGAAAGCTTTGCAATATTGTTTTTAATGAGTTTCTCAGCCAAAATAATTGTATATGGACTGCCAGTATACAAAACGTAAGTGGTTTAGACCAATTGGGACCCAGCTTGACTCTCATAAGACGTCTTGAAATGAAATCTGTCCTCTCCTAACAGCGATCGGTCATTTCAGCCGGCAAAAACAAGCTTTTTGCACTTTACACACCTTGCTTCGATATTTATACCCCACATGTCAGAAATGGCATAAGCCATATGACCAAAAGAAAACGCCTAGCATCGGCTATCAAGTATTAACTGCTGCAATTGCAGTTGGCAATAAATGTACATACATAAACATATTTATGCAAGCAATAAAAATAACAGCAACAACAACAACAACGACTTTCTTAGTCATCGCTACATTTTGCGCGAAGAACTTGCCACAAATACAGCCGCCGACGCTAAAACAGTTTTTTTTTGTTATTGCTATTATTGTTGTTGCCATTGTGCGACGCTTTACAACAATCCAGCGTTTCCTACAACCAACATCAACGTGTTGTTTTTGTAGTTGTTGTTTCTAGTTTTTATTTTTTGAACTTTTGTTTATTGATTATTGTTGTTTATTTTATTGTTGTTGTTTTTTAATTTTTGTTATTGTTGTTTTCAACCGCCGCTGTATTGCCTTTATTTTCACACCCGTTTGCCATTCTGGCCGCTGCAATTTTTCCCAGCCGACAATTTTGCATATTTTATTTTGTTCCAAGTTTTTGCGGGCTCCTGCCGCTCGCCGCCACCGTGCGTCGCCAGCTAGCGCCACCAGCGCATTATGTCATAGCGATTTGTTGAAGGGTTGCCACACCGTGCGTTGCATTTTGCATACTCATGTTTATATGTGTGTGTATATGTATTGCCATGTTCTTGTCGTTGTTGTTGTTTGTATTGCTTTTCTTCATAACATTTTCGGCGATATACGGCATATTAATGCGCTTAGCATTGTTGTTGTTGCGCGCAGTTGACGCGCTGCATTTGTCGCTAACATGTTGTTGTTGATCTTGTTGCCACTGCCTGCACTTTGTCCTCATTCTTCCACGTCCTGCTTGCTGTGCGCCTCTTCTCTTTCTCTTCGTCCTCCGCCGCCTCTTTGTGACCCGTTGCAGCGTGGTATGCCTAAAAATTGCTGTGCAAAAAAGTTTGTGCCGCAAAATTTTTGGTGATTTCCCATCATGTTTTTATTGCTTTTGTGTTTTGTTTTTTTTTTTTACATTTGCCCTGTTTTTGCTTCGCAGCGCTCGTGTGTCACTGCTCTAATTGCTGCTGTTGTTGTAGTTGTTGTTGTTATTGTTGCTGTTGTTGTCGCTTGCAATGTTCTTGTCGCATTCGCTGCTCGTCTACATTTTTATTGGGCTTCCTGCCGATTTCGATTTCATGTCGGTTTCCCCTGCCCGGCTAACTCTCCCCTACCCCATCGCTTTTGCATTGTTTTTTTACGCTGTGTATTTCTCAAAAATTTTGGCAATCTATCGCCGTCGCCTCGCCACCTTTCACTCTTCACCGCTCCTTACTCGCCTCCCTAATGCGGCACTTCCTTCAACCACTCAATTTGCATTTGCAGTTGCACGGCCTGCTCGCTGCTGCCACCGGCTGCTTGGCGGGTTGCCTGACTGTTGGACTGCTTCCATCCAGCCGCAAAAGGGGTTAAATGCCAGCAACGGGAATCGAGCTGGTGTGTTGTCATCGTCAACGTAGCGGTTGCATGCATGTGTGGCACCATCGTATTGTTGTTGCTCTTATGCTTTTTAATGTGATGTTTGTTGCCTTGCGAAATAATTTTTGGCAATTTTTACTTTTATTACCGCTACTTCGGCTTCACAGTGCTCATCAACCGCAAACGCTGCGCTGAAGGGTTCGGTCGCTTGGGTTTTCCAGTGCCACAAATGCGTACGCATACTTATATGGTGCACTGTAAGCTTTGTGTAACCGTTTCTGACCAAATTTTGTTGCGTAGTAACAGTAATGTGGTCAGTTGCCAATCACACATATGTACATATGTAGGGAAATGTGTGTGTGTTTTTACCACAGTCTGTTGCCCCGTCGAGCAGATGCTCATGGTCAGTTGCCGAAATTTCGTGTTCCCTTACTTTGGCGGTTGGTTTTTGGCTTTTACGCATTTCCGTTGTTGTTGTAAAAATTGTATTTCGGTTTTCATGTTGTTCTTGCTGTTTCCCTTCTTATTTATTGTTCATTTTTTTTTTTTTTTTTGGTTTTGTTCACTTGTTTCAATTGATATTTGCAGATGTTCCTTTAATTACATTGCATATGTTTGCCTTCGATTCTTATAAACATTTTATTGAGAAGGGAAATTGAAAGCTGAGCATAAAAGCTATACCAATTTTATTTTTTTTTTTTTAAATTAACTAAATAGTAATATGTGATTCTGTAGAAAAAAATTTTAAATTTGATTCAGTTTTTTTAAAACTGAATTAATTAGTACCATAAAAATAATCAATAAAATAATTTGATTTTCACATAAATTTTATTTTTTATTTAAAATGTATTCTTTAATTAATTTTATAATTCATTCTTKGAAAATAAATAATTAATTATTTTTGTTTRAAATATTTTTGTAAAAATTTAAAAATTTAGTTTCTTAAGGCATTTTTCAATGTTTTTTTAGTTAATTTCTAAATTATAATTAATTTTTTTTTACTAAAATTCAAACAATTTGAAATTATAATAATTTTTATTTTAAAAATTTAGTGTTTTTTCTAAAAAATAATTCTTGCTAATTAATTAAATTTTAATTTAATATTGTTCTCATAGATATTAATTTACTATTTTTATGAGTTTTTAAGTAAATATATTATGAAGTTAACTAAGTTYTATATTTTAAAACATTTTTAAATTTTATTATATCAATTCTAAATTTCAATTAATTTTTTTACTAATTTTTAAAGAATTTCATATTTATTATTATATAATTAAAATATTGTTAATTTTTTAAATAATTAAATTCGTAATTCAATATTATTGTCATAGAAAWGAATTAATTGCAAATAATTTTTTTCAAGACTAATTCATTGTACATTAAATCTTTAGTGAAAGCTTCATTTAAAGGTAGGGTATGGAAAGTTTTTAAAAAACTTCTTAGGAAAGGAAAACGAAAGCCCGGAGCATAGTATATTATCTAATATTTAATAAGTGTTTAGTAAATATTACGCCTTATTTTGGAAGTATAATGTAAATGCCGTGAAAGCTTCACTGAAAGCTGTGGTGTTGAAACTTTTCAAGACTACTTATTTTGAGTGTTAGGATACGAAAGCTGATAAAATTATTAAAGATTTCAGTAAACATCATCACACTCATGAAATCAAGATGCAGCAAAGAAAAGCAATAAGATAAATCAAAGGAAACAAGGAGAAAATCCTCTAGCAGTTGTCAATCTACTAACCTTTGCTATACTTTTTTTAATTTTATTGGTTATTTTCTGTTCCTAGTACAATTCCACAATTCCATCATGGTTTAATTTCATGATAATGTGAGGGCGAAATTGCTTTTTCAATTGAACGTTTCTGCAATTAAAGGAAATTCGGCCTTTCAGACAGTGATAACAATCTAAGAATATATTCGAGGGTCAAATCAGCCTATGAAATAGTCTATAAGATCAAGAAAGAGGAAGTTCAGAAGACTACGATGTGGATATTACACTTGTTAGGCGTTAATTAGATGACTCACATATCTAAAGTTACTCATTCTCTCATATTAATATCCATTAAACTAAATAAAGGACTTAGCCCTTATACAGAATCGTTAAAGAGCAATAAGCCAGGTGGGAAAAATCGAGCGAAATTAAGGTTTGGTTTGGCCCACCTTTAGACTGCAATGGATTAAAATTACCAAAACAATAGCTGTAATCGCGTAACGACTTAAAGTTTTATGTCCATCTGCGGCAACACGCAGTGTTGATTTCCTTTTCGGATTAATGCATTCTGCTAAGCTTTTGAGGGCGTCAGACGCTAGCCAGCCATGTCAATTGCAAATTATACGCGGCACACTAAATATTTATAGCTGGAGACAGCCGTAATTACATGCAACTAAGTATGTGAGTACCACGAGTGTGTGTGTGCCGCGTACATAAATACATATTTATCGGTATGTCTGGACTGGTTAATTGCAATTTGGAATTAATTTGTGTTAATTCTGTGTAAGTTTCGAACACCCAGTGGTTGGGGCCGCATAGCGACAAAGCAGAAGACGTTTTAGCTTTCGCTTTTGCTTTGGCGTTGACTTTTGGGGCATGTCATTGCAAAATGGATGAGTTGAATGTGGCATGGTAAACACAGTAACACACACACACACACACACTTATATGTGTGTATGATGGCAAGCATTTTGGTTAAGTGGCCGGTAGGATGTGCTGCATGGCTGAGTGAGGTGCACAGGCAGTCTGCGGTTTTAGCCAAACTGACGCTTAAAACAAAAACAAAAACAACAACGCAAAGCAAGCGCAATGGTGACGCGGCAGACAGACGAGTCGTGTATTTACATTCGCTTGTGTGTAAGTGTGTGTGGTTGTGTGGCGAAGGAAGTACGATTGAAGTGGTAATAAATACAACAACATATATTGGACACAAACTACAACACGCAACGCCGTTGCACTGAGCTTATTACCGAAAAATTTGCAAACTCAAATACGGCCGCCAAGTTAAAAGTGCGCTTATTTGAACCGGCGCGTTGTTGTTGTTCTTATTTGAATAGACGTGTTATTGTTGTTGGCTTTGCTACTGGCTTTTACATATTTCTACCAACCAGCCAGACAAGAACAAACAATTTTAGGCCAACAAATTTTACGCTACAATAATGTAAGGTGAAAAGGTGAGCGGCAAGCATGGGGGTAAGTGTGTGAGTGAGTAAGCGAAAAGGTGAGCGCAACAGCAAGGGTATACAGCTGGCTTGTAAGCACACACAAAAGCAGGTGTATGAGTGAGGGAGTAAGTTAGTGTGCGCGCGCCCGCGCTCATGTCTTTCGTAGAGGGTTGCGGGCAAGTGTTTTGGCCAGACGCGGCACAATAATGCGGCAAAAGCGCTTTTTTGTTGTTTGCATTGCATTACACAAACACATGCCACGGCTTGTAGGGGCAAGCGCATTGAAGCGCCGGTCAGCAGGCAAGTTGTTGCTAGCTAACCCTGCCTAGCGCTGGCCGGCACGTACACACTGCGCGCATCCCTTCAGACCGCTACTCAGCAAGCGGTGCGTCGCGTCACAGCAACTTTTCGTTAATTGTCTTTGGCGTATTTGGAGCGTAAAACGTAGTCAGACACGTTGAAAATAAAAACACAAGCGACGAAATATATGTAAATAAATAAATGAGAAATTATAAGTAAACAAATATAATAACAACAAAAGCAACAATGAAATGAGAGTGTGCAAATAAATGCAATATAAAAGTGTACTACAAGTAGCCGGGCTTTGCGTCTGGACATGGTCGAAGCGCCGGCCGCACAGAGGTCAAAGAAGCAAGGCGGCACGGCGCGCGCGGAGAAAGGGCGGGGTGGCGTTATTTCAGCAGCAGCTGGCTGGCCGAAATTCGCTTTTAATTTGGCAACTTAATGTAGACAAATTGTAAGCAAAAACAAAAGTTTTGCAAATGCAAGGCAGCGCTCACCTTTTCTCACCCGTAACGCATCTGTATAGCGCGTTGTGTTGTAGTATTAAAGGGTCGCGCTGCTGCAACATTTAATTGAAAACGAAATTCACAAGTGCTCGCGGGAAGCGCAGGAGTGCTGATAAATTTTATGTCGTAATATATTTATATATCTTGAAACTTGAAAGGCTGATGTTAAAAAACGCCATTGGCATTTGCCATGCGCACGCACACACATAAATATAAATTTGTGTGAAAATATACATAAGTAATTAGCACGCAAATCTTTTCTTATTCCATTGTGATAACACTAAATTTAATAGCATTGCGGACATTAATTCATTCAATTCTACACAAGTGCTTATATGTGGCTGCGCTTAGCTACCCTCGCTGCATGCAATCCTAACCACACGAGCATAAAGTGTTTCAATGAATTTATGATATCACCATTAATTCTTAATCAAAAGTCAAAGCTTTTTATTGTTATTGTTATATATGATTATTATTATTTATATTATGCTTATACGCAAGAAAACGCAAGAAATACTTATTACATGAAAAATATATAGAATTGGCAGTACGAAAGAGCAAACAACAGAATCACTTCATTAACAATTACAAAGGAAGTTAAAAGTGTCCAAAATGCATCTTTATGTGAGAGGTAAGTATGACTTTCCACTCACCACATTAATGGCTAAGGAATTTGCACCATATTGTGGGATGTATACTCACCACGATCATGTTTTATGAAAGTTGACTGCATATCGAAAAACAAATACCGATAGAAATTCACCACGGCAAGTAAGCTTATATTCACCCATTTCACCACAATATATAATGCACAGTTAATATCACAATATATATATCATCAAATATCTCCATAATATGGGTAGTGAGAATAATTTCATACTCACCACGATCAAATTTTACAAAATTAAACTGTATATCGAAGAACGAATATCGATAGAAATTCAATGCAGCAAGCCAACTTATATTCACCATTTCACTACAAATATAATGCATCGTTGTTCGGAAATAAATATTATTCTCCACTTGCCGCACTTTTCGTAAATTAAAGATTAAGAGTGGTGTGTACATTAAATTTCACCACGATAAGTTCATATTTGCATATTTCACCTCATGAAACTGAGCTTCTATCTCATAAAAGCGTAGTATTTTCCAGCCAGTGCGCCCTTATGAATGTACGACACAATTACGGAGGAGACAATCAACTATTTCACCACAAAATATAACGCACCGTTACGTCGAAATAAGTATTTATAAATACAATATTCACGACCCATGTTTCAAGATCGTAATTCGAAAATCAAGTGTGGTGTATACACCTAAATCCACCACAATACATTCTTATTTAATTGAACTTTTCTTAAATTGAACTCTTTTTATATGAAAGCGTAGTTTTGCCCTCAGCATGCGTCAAAACATTAACGAAACAATTGTAGAAGAGACAAATAACTAACAGCTTTAAATCACCGAATTTCACCTCGATAAATTCACCTTTACCTGCATAACCTGACAAATAAGCACAGTATACAGTTTGTCGACACTAAGAGTTATCAGTGATTTCCGAATAATATCAAGTGACGCTGATAAAGACGAGGGAGTATACAAGCTATCAGTGCCGTCTATAGGAGCTATAAGGGAAAAGAGAGTCAAAAGCTTTATAATAGAGATTCAGCAGTGGTGGCAAACAGCCACGTGCCTGTCCACTGAGAACTGGAAAGCTGTCAGGGAAGCGGCAGCCTTAAACATGACAAAACTGAGACAGATAGATGATATAGAGCAGATTAGATGCGCGTCAATCCGTGCCATAGAGGAGACTTATGTAAATGCATTAGAACTACCACGAATTAATACTTAGTCAGGTGGTTCCGTGGGAGAGTTTGAAGTTGGGAGTATGTTAGGTTTAGCGGATTGAAATTACCCATTCCGGCTTCTGATGCTTCCCCCTATTTAAAAAAAAGGGTTTGAGTCGTTTACTTATATTACGGTTATTTTATTTGTAAAGAAGGGATAGAAGCCTGGACGATTTCGACGGGTCGAATTGTTCTTAGCTTATATGGACTTCAGTCATGGAATCGTATTGAGTATTTATACATACATATATTAAAACTTGGATATATAAACTGAACTTTCCTGAATTACATTTTACAGGGAGCATCAAACGAACCACATTTTGTGATTTGTGATCAACTTTCTCTTATTTCTTGCAGAGTAAAGGAGGAATATATTATTATTATTTCGTAAGCTGTTGAAGTTGTTATTCATTTCAAAGTGACAGGTTTTCGATGATCTCAGAAAAAGCGCACCAAAGTAATTCCTAGCCAGATTCGAGCACACAAGTTCTCAAGGCTATTTCTCCGAAACTATTACTCGGATCAACTTAAAAATTTACGACAATACTCAAGAGATGATTTAGACTTTAATAGGACAAAAAAAAATCGAATTTTTGAAACCCGTAAGCCCCCTAAGCAACCAAAACGAAAAATTCAAGATTCCTACTACTCACGAAAAGTTCTTTGGTCAACCCAGGCCTTACCCAACCCTCACAAAGATATGTATTTAGTAATACAAAATAACTGGAAAGCCGCCTGAGTGCCCAGAACCAAAGCGAACACCACGTGGAGTAATCCAATTAACCTGTGGCACCTGCAAACTAGTCAAGCTCAAGCCATAGCATTGCTCCCCCAACTGCGAAGCATAAATGCAAAGTAAGTGAAATGAAGATGCAAAACGGCTAAGCGAAGCTGTGCCGACTCGCTCACATCACACCACCATAGGAAAGAGGCAACGGACGCGGTAGTTCAACAGTAGCACATCGATTTAATCATCAATTACATATGGTGAGTGATAATAATGGCAGCAAAACCAACGACAACACGGTGGTACGAGGCAAAAACAAGTGGGGAAATAAACATAAATGCGCCAAGCAATAATAAATGCAGCTGCAGCTGCGCAGTGTGTGTGCGAGTTGTAGCGCCTGAATGAAATGAACTCAAATGAAATACGAGTATGCCGGCGCATGCGTGAATGCGAGGATAGAAAGGAAGAGGAACACGACGCGTTGCGCAGATCGGCTTAAGACGCTACAACAACAAGTACAACAAAGAAAAAAGCAGCATTAAGTGGCGCTCAGGTGCGCCACCAGCCGAACAACAACTTACACACAGCCTTTGCGCTTCCAACTGTTTAGCCCAGCACTGCCTGGCTACGCTGCGTTTGGTGTTGAGGAGCACATATGCGCAATTAACATAATGACACCGGTTGTTGCATGCGCATGAAAGTATGTATGGATGTGTATATACATATATATATGTTCTGTGCGAATGCCATTGGACGTGCGCGCATGCGTTCGGGAATTGTGCGACTCACAAACGGCCGGTGAGTCGGTCGGGCAGTGCGCTACTGAGTGGGGAGCATAGCGCATGCAATTGCGCAGGCGCGCGAGAATGTGATTGCGAATGCGCTCGATGTGGCGTTGGAATGCGCTACGCATGCGCGTGTGGCGCACACTTGCCTCTTATGTAATGCGCATAAATAAACGCAGCGCTGTTGTTATTGTTATTATTACAGTAAACAGAACAACAAAAAAATACAGCAACAGTAAGGCAATAAAGCGCGGTTGCATTACATGCTCTCCTTGCTGCTCCTGTTTTTCGCTACAGCTTGCCCGCCGTCGCGCCGTGGTGTTCGCGGGTGTCGCTTTGCTTGCGCAATGATTTCTGCCACTGTCAATAAAACCGATAATTATCATAATTGATGGGACGCAAAGACAATTTTAATGGCAGGAATAGCGCGCCTAGCCTTTTCACGGCGTCAATTTATGCGTAAGCAAGCGCTCAGCTATTTGTTAAGTGCGGACGTACATATATGTACTCTCTTGCGCGCGTGTGTGTGTGTGCGTGCGCGTGTTTGCCGTTTTCATAAATATTAATGTCTTGGTATGCGTTGCAATTGCAATAGCAGTAGCAGTAATTAGTCATGTGTTTCTTATCACCAACTGCTGAGTGGTACATGTGTAAACGATTTGTTACCTGGCGGACACTGTCCGGAGACAAGCGGTGCAAAAGAGTGCAGAAAATTGCAAGGAGGCGATGAGCTTTGCTGCAAAATATGATTTAGAATGGCATTTTTTTTGTTTTTAAGTTAGGGAACTTATGTTAATACCAACATAATTTGTAGAACTGTAACTTGGTAGAAGCCATAGGTGTATACCTAGGTCAGATTAGGTCCAAAATTATATATAAATCTTATAGCAGTACCCCACATTATAAAATAATTAACTTAGAGAACTTACTGATAGAATATAATTTCCATATCGAAAGGCGTTTCGTAACTTTTGAACCATTCAGAGGCGCCTTAGAAGTTGTAAGTGTACTTATCAGAAAACCTTCAAATATATTATGTCTAAGTCACAAATGTTAGGAGACACTCGGCGAAACATCTAGTTAATGTATGAAGACCAAACATATATAATGCCTTCGCATAAAACTGCGTTCTCGAAAACTTTCGCAAATACAGGGTTTTCAGAATAAAATATCGAACTCTCGGAGGTTTCTCTTTCTTAGTTTGAATGCGTTTTCATAGTATGAAACACTTATTAAGTACTGTTTATGCTTCACAAAAGGCCCACATGAAATTATAAGCATATTTTGCCATCGCAACGGCATGAGAGTGATCATAAAACTACCACTTGTTGTTCGAATTTGTATTCAAGGTTGATGTAAAGGCTTATAACCCTCACCTTGTCCCATTCTTGGAAAAACCGATGTGTTTAGATGAAAATTCAACAGAAATTTAATATTTAGACCAAATATTAATTCTTCATGCAATAATGAGGAAAGAGTCTAAATGGTTTTAAGAGTCAGATTACTAATAAGTATGAATTTCTTCCCATCTTTTAGAGCATAACTGGGACCTTGCTTAAATATCTTTTTCACTCCAATCTAAACTATTCGTAGATCAATATTGAAATCTGTCTATAAATGGAAGCTTTCCATTGCTTTTATTACGAAAAAGTTTCTGGGTTTTATATAAGAAAATTTTCCATTATAAGTTTTCTATTACATCCATAAATATAGAATGTTTCAATGTAAAATGTGGAAATTTTATAGTTATATACCTGTAAGTAGTATGAAGGCTTACTTGAACTCACCTGGTTGTTACCGCGTTGCAGCAACTACTAACACATTCAACCTAACCCAACATATTCATAGATGATAGATGAAAATCTCTATAGGGTGGTACACCAGTAGGTATATTACTGTTATCCTATCAAAATATTCAAAAAATTTTTAACTATAGCGGTTTAGGCACCCAAACAAAACTTGTTCTAAAAACCTAACCCCTATTTTCAAAATCTTGCTTCAAAATCTTCAAAATAAAAGTTGAGTTTATGTAAGCTGATAAACTAACTACCATATAGTTCTAGATGAGGTCGTTTGCATAAAAAAAAAGATTTAACAAGCTGGAAGTGTGTCCTAAGTTTGTTGAGAGTTTCCTCTAGTCGCTTTCTTTCACATTCCTACACAACCGTAAATATATTTTTTGGAGAGAATTCCACCTTGTGGGGGTCCCTTCTTACATTTCGTCAAGCACGTGCGTTTTCCTGTTCCCAGAGTGATTCTCTGCCGCACAGAAGACTGAAAATGAGGTGTTTAAGGTTTGATTCAACCCACCCACGACCTTCCATTCGGACAGCATGCTATTGCAAGCTCCTTTTATAACAAGAAAGGACCCAACGGGGAAATCCTTACGCCTAATGGCTTTTTAAAGCCATGAATGATAGTATGCAAAACCTACTGACTTACCTTTACAATAAACAAGTTGCGCTCCTGATAAAAGGTCCTTTGGAATGCGCCCCATTATGTAGCAATCCATCAGCCCCTTCAGAGTTTTTAGTCAGAAGGAGGATAGGCTGATGAGCCAGTAGTCCTTGGCCGTAACGTGGGAGACCTTACCAGAATTCGGGATGAACATGACTCTGACTCTGACTCATTTACAGGCCTCCGAGATGTAACCTAGTCTTAGACAGTTCGCGTAACTAGGTGCCAATCAGTGTCATTACACTTTAGAACTGCTATTGGTAGAATGGAAGTGGATCGGTGCTCCCGATTGGGTGGGAACAATTGAACACTTCCTTCTTGACTGTCCCGTGTTAGGGAGGTCAAGACTTAAACGCTGGAGAGCACATATCTTCAGACATTCCAACGTGCTGGCCTGAGAGTGGAAATTAATCGTCGGTGTAAATAAATTTTTATTGGCTATTGAAATTCTACTTTTCTCTGGCCTCACAAATGACGACATATATGTAGTAGTCTAATTGCGATCTTTGATCAGCTATCTAACCTAACCTACATATGTAGAAATTGAATCGCAGATACGATTTTTAAAGTAGCTTACCTAAAAAAAATTTCGAAATTCAATTGTGCGCTTCACCAAATGATCTTTCTTAATATTTAGATTTTATTGGAAAACTATAGAGTGCGAAAGTTCTGTATCTATGCCCAAAACTGAAACGATAAGGTATCAAAGCTGGCAGCTCTAGTCTGGTTTCTAAATGCAGATGATTTAGCAGATATTCAATGATATTTCTATACGCAGATTAAGCAGTATGTTAGATATTATCCATATTACTAAAGCTTCTCAAACAGCGAAGAGGTTTGAGATTTATCAATGGCTGTAGACAGTCGATTTTCTAAGAAATTCGCTGTGATTAACTCAGATTAGAACTTTCAACTCTCCCGGTTGCATCATTAGCTCCCAGAGAAATATAATAACAACTACGTGTACACAAAGAAGATACCCTCAACTCTTTACTCCGCTATGATATTTTACGGACAAGATTTCGTGCTTATTCCGCATATAAATATGTATGTTGAAGTTCACTTACACAAAAGTAACCCTGAAAATGTGTTTCAGATGTAAAAATTGCACAAAGGACATTACAAATATATGCTGAATATGCACTTGCAACATGACGCACTTTTACTTTCTTTTTGCCTTTGTTTACGTTGCCAGAGCTTATTGCCACTGATTTATGCACAGAAACATGCATACATATAAAGAAGACCATGCATACAAACATACGTATGTGTTCATATACAAAAATATGTGAGCTTGCCACACACACACACAAAGCCGTTGCAAGTGCTTTGCAAAAGAAGCAGCAGAAAAACACACATTTAACAGAAGTTGCAAGTTGCAAGCGCCCATAAAATAAGAATACAACAAAGGCGGCAATGAAAAAGCGCGCACATCAACGATATACATATGTACTGTGTATGTGGCAACATTATTTTTCTACTTCTTCTTGTCTGATTGCACGGATAACGCATGAAAAATTTAATACAGAATTCTGCAGTGCAAAACATATGCAAGTGCGGGCATAGAAAAAATGCAAAGCAGCAGCCGCGCGGCGGTAGTAAATTCGTCAACTTGCATGAGAGGCAAGCGAAATGCGATATATATATGTATATGTGTATATAAATATATTATATGCATTTATTTGAGCGCGCTCAAACTCATTTGCGCGCACAGGACATTTGTGAAAAGGCAGAAAAAAATGGCTTGGCACACACATACATGCATATATATGTATTTTTTATATATAAGTACAAGCAACAAGGAATGAGAAGCAGCATAAAAGGGAAATGAAAAATTTTCGGCTATTTTGCATTTTTATATTCCAAAARACTCCCCGCTTGTGTGTGTGTGTGTACAAAAAATATAAAAATTGCGCGCAAGGAAATGGAACTTTGCTGGCGGCAGCGCAGTCGACGTTAACGCATAAAGAAAGGATAAGGCGTGCTTTACGTGTGTGCTTTGCTCTATGTGTGTGTGTGTGAAATACATATTCATGTATGAGTGAATAAAATGTTATTTATATTGTTGTTGTTGTTGTTTTTGGACTTGCTGCCGACGAAAGCAAGAAAAGTGTTCTCATGCTTGTCGCTGGCGTCGTTTTTTCGGCAGTTGCATGCAACGCGCATACACGCACACATAAAGCACATAAATGGCATGCACATTGTGCGTGTATTTCTGGCGTCAGCCGGACGCTGCGCGCATGTATGTGTGTGTGGGCAAATATAAAAATATTTTATTCCTTTTTCTGCTGCTTGCGCGCAGCAAAGCGGCAACAAAAGCACAAGAAAGGACACTACAACACACTCACACACACACACACATATGCAGATACATACACAGAGAGACATAAGCGAATGCAAGAAAATATAAAAATAAGAATTGTATAGAATTATATACGAAAAAATTACAAAAAAAAAAAAAACAAAATTTGCGAGTGCGAAAATGTTGTGCCGCAGCCGAAATGCCGTACGAACAGACAAACAGTTGAACCGAGCGACGCTTGGCAGCCGCGAAGTCGCCTTTCTTTTTCTTACTTTCGGCATATTTTGCACAAAAAAATATTTTTTACACGCAGTTTGCAATGCGCGTACTTCCATTAATCAGCCACCGGCTAAGGTGTGTGCGGCGACTGACGCAATAGCAGCAACAATCAACCCACTCATACCAGACGCGAAGCGCAGCGGGTGCGGTTGCATGTATTGCCAGTCACCAAATAGTAGCAGACCACCGTGCTTGTCTGCTGCACTGCGCGTTGCAAGGATCAAAAAGGAGCATACGAGCCGCTTAATAATGCTGGAGTGTTCGCTGGCTGGGTGGCGGTGTGCAGTGTGCGTGCGTTGTACAAGAAACAACGCATAAACTGTAAAAGCGTACGCGGCGCTTTGTCTTAATTCTCGTTTTATTTAACGCACGCACACATACACATACCTTTAAATATGTACGTTGCACGAGCATTTGTCTGTTTACAATTTTTTGGAATTTATTCACAGGACCCTCATCGTCTGTGCGAATTTTTCGGCAATTCAGTGGCACTGTTTGTTGTAATTTTTTGGCAGTTGTCGTGGTTGTTGCTGTTGCAGACGCACACATTCGTGTGCTTTGTTTTAAAAATGCATTTTGATAGCAATGGCGCGTCGCATATCCTTTTGTTGTTCACTCAGTGAGTTATTGTTTTTGTTGTTGGTGTATGCAGCGTCGTCGCACACTCAGGAGCAAAAAAATTGCATTAATTTTATAATTTGCAGCAGTTTTGTAGTGTACTAAGATTATGAGAATTTGCTGGCGTTAAAAGTTCACTGAATTTTATTTAAAATATCGAAAATTTTACAAAAAAATATTTTTTTTTAATTTTAAAAATTAGAAAAATCTAATTTGAAATGTTTATAAAAATTCAACAGTATAATAAAAGTAATTTTCTTTCTATCATGCATATAAAAAAAATAATTCTGCGTTATATTTACACTATGTTTTTATAAATATTAAATATATGGCAACCCTATTAGTAAAATTTCCTCTTCGGCATCTATCTCTAACGCTAAATTGGTTCTATTTATTTTATTTCTGAAATTTATTTCAAAAAAATATATTTTCTAATTTTAAATTTTTTTTTAATATATGGCAACCCTATGAGAAAAATTTCCTCTTCGATATCTATCCCTAACGCTTAATTATTTCTTATTTAACTCAGCTATTACAGCTAATCGTCACCTCTTTAAATTTTTTCATTTCGCTCATGTAAATTTGTAATTCTCAACCTGTTTAAGCGCCAGTTTTCGGAGAAACATCTGTAATATTCAGTAAAAAGGTTTAACCAACGAAACTTATAGAAATGAGAATTAGACAACTCTTCAAAATAACTTTAACTTAAAAACAATTTTCTATAAAATTAAGTATTGACATGGCAACCATGTTTTTAAATAATGCAGTATTTAATGAGTTCTATCCAAAAGTTTTGAGTTATAGCTAAATTGACAATTGTTTCCTACGCGTAACATGGCTTTTCGCAATTATCAAACTGTTTTTGAAATAATTCTAGGCATAAAAAGGCCAAAATATAGCGCCACAGAAGATTGTTAACTGGAAAATATACCAAATCGAGCAGAACTCTACATAAAACAATATATAGTATTTTCGTTCCAAAATACATTACGCCTTATAAAATATTTTGAAACTTCGCCAAAATATATAAAAATGTTACTTTAACTTAAAAAAAATCTTCTATCTAGCTTTTGTCGAACAAATGTCTTACTGAAGTTAAAGTACTTAGCAAACCATTGTGGCTTGATAGTTTGCTTCATTGTTTTATGACGATTTTTTGGTTGGAAATATGTCCAGCACATTTTTTACCAACTGGACATGCAAGCAGGAGATTGTCATTGTAGGGCAAACAGAGTCGAAAATATTGTACAAATATGGTAGATGTATATTAACATATCAGAGATACGAAGCTAGATTCGCAAAGGAACCTTACTGGATTTTTTTATGATTCATAAGCCTCCAAGACAATATCTTACTCATTACATATTATGGGGTATGAGAAAACATAAAAATACATCACAAAACTCGGAAACAAATATGGTGTATGTCTTCGCTAACATATCATAGATTCGAACCTATGTATATTCGCAATAAATAATTACTGAATTTTTGTATGATTCATAAGAATTAATTTTGTAATGGACAAAAAGTCGTGATAATTGCTTTCAAAACCGTCAAACCTGATTTGTTAAATATTATAGGTTATGCGAGCGGGAAAAGGATTTCAAACGTAAAAATGCAATACAAAATCCGATTTACGGTCTTTAGGATAGGATGTATAATTTATTTTATCATATTTGAAGTTCATCATGATGAACTGATTTAGTTTAGCCCTATTAGTTTGTCTCTATATACGCGAACAATCCCCAGTTTTTGAAAAATCCATGTGAAATTTTGATCAAATCTTTTTCTACAGAATGAGCTTCCCTTTTGTCGGGATCGCCGATATCGGACCACTAAAGTATAGAGCTGTCATACAAACTCATCTATCTAAATTCAGTCTTTGTAAGGGAAACTTTTTTATTTGAAAAGGTATCTTTACCAAATTTAGTTAATATTATTATTTCAAGCAATGGTACAATCTCTAGAGAAATTGCTCAAGTCGGACCATTATAGCTTATGGCTGTCATCAAACTGAAGTCCTTGTATGGGAAACTTTTTTTATCTCACAAGATATCTTCACGAAATGCGGCACATATTATAAATTTTTAAAGCAACGCTACGATTACCGAAGAAATTGTTTAGATCGGATCACTATGGCTTATAGCTGTCATACAAAATGAGCGATCAAATTCAAACTATTATAAGAAAAGTTAAACCTGTGAATGGTATTCTAATTTCGATGCAAACGAAAATCCCATTTTGCTTTTTTGTATTCTTCGATATCATGTTTATATATATCAATATATGTATATCTGATCTCACATAAGCTGCAGCAAAATATTTTAAAATTTAATATTTTTGATTTCATAGCCATCAGTCAAACAGACGCTGCCTCTACGCCTTCTATTCAAACCTCAAAATACATCAAAATGCATAAATATGTATGTAAGCATATAAAATAAGCCCACCGAATTCCATTTCTAAAACATTCTTGCTGCTCCCCTTGCAATGGCTACGCATGTTCAAGCACACACGCCGCCGCAGAGGGTTTGGCGAAGTGAAGTGGCAAGAAAAAGAAAAGTTTTTACACAAATGCAAATACAATATAGATGCAAGTATTTGGGTAAACAGTTATACGATATGCTGAAGTGACTACATACAGATGTTTCGCAGCTTTCGCACACATACACGCACATATACAAGACAGAGCTTTACTTGCATATAAAAATGTGAAAATACAAAATATTTGGCAATTTCTATAAATGGGAAAATATTTTCACTTCACTTTTATTGCAAAAATGCACACACACATCCCCACAATGAAGTTTTATGCGAGTGTGCGTGCATCTGTTTGAGTGCGTGTTTGTTTTGTTGTTACCACATGTCTTCTTATTGTGTCTGCCAAACACTTTTTGTGTCTGCGTTGCAAGCGAAAAACACAGGCATTTTTCTTATTGCGAACGCACCGCACACTGCCCGTCCGAGCGCGCGAAAAATAGATGAAGATGAAGGCGCCGCCGCTGCAACAGCAGCAGCAGCAGCAAAAGCAACAGCAACAGCAACAATTTTTATTTTGTTAAGTTTCGTAATGTCGACAAATGGCGCAGAAAAATGAAAAATCGAAAGGAATTGCAGCGAAAGCAACGGCCGAAATTAAAAAGGATAATGACGAAAGCACTTTATATATTTACTTGCGTGTGTAAAAATATACATGTGTGTGTATAACAAATTGTTCATATAAAAATAAATTTTATATTGAAACGGCGTTGAACGATTGCGCCGAAGTTCCACTGAAAATAGTAAAAGTTTTTTGAAAAATGTATAGCATACATAACGGCGTTTGAGCTGTAGGCCAGTCTGATTTTTAGCTGCCTTGCATTTTGCTGCGTAACTGTACTTTGCGTAAACTTTTTGAATGCATTTGAATGTGTGGAGAGCATGCACTTGAGTGACTATAGAATTTATTGGTAAGTTAAAATTTAGAAATTTGGGCATTTTGTAAGTTACTGAATATACTACAGCAGAGACTTCAATAGCGTTTAGTTATAGAGTAACATTTGTATTTAATATAATGCCAGTTTTCTTCAATTTTATTATAATCACTAAATTTCACTCTGCTGTCAAGGCTAATACAAAACAATTAAGCAAAGCACTGGACTCATTTCATTATGGTGTGTGTCCTTTCTAAGATAGTGGAGATCTGAACCTATATACGCAATAAATCCTTACTATTTTTATTTTTTTTATTTTTATTTTTTTTTTATTTTACTTATTACATATTATGGTGTATGAGAGTAGGAAAAGCGATTCAAACATTACATATTATGGGATTTGAGAGCAGGAGAAGGATCCAAACGCAAAAATACAACACAGAAATCGATTTATGGTTCTTAAAACATTTCTTATCATTCTCGCTCTCTGTCTTTATTCAAGAGTGTGAAGTCTTAACCATAGAACATCAATATCCAAGATTTATTTGAGTTACCGCATAATTAGTATTGAGCGAGCTCTCAAATTAATTGAAGTCTGCAAACAAGCGTAACCAAGAAGTCAGGATTTCAAAATAGCAGAGCTCTTGGTTAAAACACAAAATGAACCAAGTTTTTGCCGCATTCCTTCTCTGTCCCTTTGCTTTTTATTTCTAAAGAATGAAATCTCAAGCAGAGGGTGGTCTTTTCCGAGATGTGAACACTGTCCTTGTAGACGAAACCTAGGGTCTTGAGCTTGCCTCTGCGAATTGCTGGACAATCCAGAATCGGGTGTTCTGAAGTTTTTTGTTCCATGTCGCCGAACCGGCAGTTTGCGCAAAGGATTATGCCCAAGTGCTTTCTGAGCCTGCAGTACCCTGTATAGAGCGTAACAAGGAGACCGAATTTGTTTCGGGGGAGGTTGATCATTTACTTATATCAAGCGTGATTTTACCCTCCCAGAATAAGCCTGAGGGCTCATCTCCATGGGAGACCCCACCTCAATGCATGGAGGAGGTGGTTTTAAGTGTAGCATGAAAAATGTATATACCCTGCATGGGTTAGTGATGCTCCTCTGTGTGTAAATAAAGGCAAAGTAGTCCCTAAGTTCATGAGACATCGATCTTAACTTTTCCGCTTGTATTTTTCTCTCCAGGAAGCTGCTCATTTGTCGGAACCGCCGATATCGGATTGCTATATACCGTTCTCACAACAGTCGGGTCTATGTAACCGGAAAGGACTCAAATTTTTTTCCGGTCAAGGACTCTCAACTCGGCGTTCTGCCACTAGATGAGATATCTGCATGAACTATTTTCCAAGGCAATGCAATAATCTTCAAAGAAATTATTCAGAACGAACCACTATAACATATAGCTGCCATACAAACTGACCACACAGAATCAACATATTGTATGAAATTTTTTTTTTATTTGGTGAGATATCTTCACGAAATTTGGCTCAAGTTATTTTTAGAGATAACGGTACAATCTACAAGGAAATTGTTGAGAGCGGACCACGATAGCATAAAGCTGCCGTACAAGCTGAACTTTCTGAATTAAGTTCATGCAAATAAGTTTTTTTGTAGGGTATTACAGCTTCGGTGCAGCCGAAATTAGCGTTTTTTCTTAATTTAAAGCACTTTCAGCGAGTGAATATGTGAAACCAATCAAGTTATGAAAGAAAAAATCTGAAAGTGCTTGCTTCTTCGGTTTTTCTCAGTAATTTCTAAATTGAGCATGCAAATGGGCGGCAATTAATCTCGGGTTATTAAAAGCAAGCTAGGAACACCTACAAAGTACAGTAAAGACACACACACACATGCACGCATCAACTCATACACGACAGTTAAAGCTGATTTGGTAGCACCTTGCCGTGTAACTTATTCTAAATTTGCAACACAACGATTCTCTCTACACTTGCAAAACCCATATATTAATCGAATTAACTTTAGAAACCTATAAACTCAAGAGAAGATAAAATATTTTGCACTTAAAAAAATAAACTTGGCATAAAATTAATATGCGAATGCACAGTGGTGCAGTATAGTGAATGCCGTGGGCGTTTATTATGACTTCAAATGCATTGTACGTTAGTTAAAAACATATGCAGTGTTGTTGCTATAGCTTTTGTTGCTGTTGTTGTTGTTGACGTTGTTGCAGTCAGTCAGTCAGTAGTCGTGTCAGTTTGTGATTGCTGTTGGCTGGTTGGTTGGCAATGTTGGCGTTACTTTACGACGTG
Source organism: Bactrocera latifrons (assembly GCF_001853355.1). Lineage (NCBI taxonomy): Eukaryota > Metazoa > Arthropoda > Insecta > Diptera > Tephritidae > Bactrocera > Bactrocera latifrons. Next base: position 1,188,099 of record NW_017537201.1, on the reverse strand, counting down.
TTACCAGCGCTGGCACCTAAGCACGTACGCACGCACACACACACACATATATATATATATATATATAGAGACAGGCATGCACGCCGGCTAATCAAATAAATAATATTCCTACAAGTTATTATACACAACTGAATATGAAAATATAGTTAACTTCTGTAGTTACACACACACATGCATATACATATGTATATGTGTAGACACACACACACACGCATAATTAAAATATAAGTAGCAGCTGCCGCCACAGCGCCCGCGCGCTGCTCCACATTTGCAAAATTGCACTTCACGCCATCACTTTCCACGGCACAACAACAACAACAGCAACTTAATCATATCTTAGCTAGTTGCTGCTATTTTTCACACTCACTAGCTGCATACATACATACATACATACACATATACATAAAAATATACACATACATATTTACATATATAAAGGCATATACAGACACACATACATACATATATAAGCAACGTGCATAATGGCCAGCACTTGCACCGGACCAACCTCAACTTGCCACAATTATCCCGCATCGTCTATTGTTGCTCTGCCAGTTGTCGTTGTTGCGTTTTTCTATTCGCTCCTTTTTTCTTTTGCTATTGTATGTTTTTGTTGTTGTTCTTGTTTTGCCGTTTAATTGTTGTTATTAAGCATTGTTGCGGCAGAAATTATTGCTGTTGCTTTGTTGCTATTGTTGTTGCTGTTGTTGTTGCTTTTGTTGAATATTTATACCGCTTGGCATCTAGTCTGTTCATGTTCTTGTTAGGATCAATTCTTCATTTGCGTTTATTTCATATTCATTACCATTCGAGCGAGATTGTTAAATTCTCTCAATAATTTATTATCGTTTTAACTGGCGGACTCTTTGACTGATCGCCGGTTTTATTGCGGATAAGTTGGTTTAACAAATTGTAGAAGCTTAAGCAAATGCTTTATGTCTGTATAGTTTCTTGAGTTCATTAATATAGCCGTCAGGTTCTCGATTACAGTTAAATTATTCTTTAGGAAACCATTTGAACAGTTAATCTTTAAGGCATTATTATTTTCTATGAAAAAACAAATCTAACCTCATCTAAATTTCGAAACCTTTCCAAAGCTCTTATTTGGTGTGCTTCTATCCCTTTATTGAAAACACTTTTTAAAAACCCTCTCTTATCTCTCAGCTGCTGGAACTATAATTAGCATAGCTGAAAACCATTTTCCAATCTGTGGTTGTCAACTCCGCTAAGTTCCAACATTTTGGAAGTTCGTCATAGTAGACTGTAATGATGATTTAACTATTTTATGTGAAAACACTTCTGATAACCCTTTCCTATATCCCTGATTATTTCTATTAACAATGATAAAAATTAGTTTAAGGGTTTTGTAATTTATATCTACAACGAAACCGCTTTTGATGACACTGACAACGTTCTTGAGCTAAATATACGTACAAGGAAGTTGACTAGGACTAGGAAACTCAAGGATGATGATATTTCTGAACAATATTAACAGCACTATATGTAACAAAATTTGGCCATAATACGTCTAAGAAGAAATCATAAATATGAATGTCATAATATCCTTACATAGAAAATGAATGGAGGATAGATGCATGTGTAGGAGTTAACGCAAGTGAAGACAGTTCACTGAGCGATATTCACTAGGGAGTGGTCAAAAACGATTCTTTTACATATACCTTAAGCAATTCACGACATCCGGTCTTTGACCAAGTATCCTCTGGGTAGCCAAAAAACATTCGCTCCACAGCGAGTTAAGCTTACAACCCTCCGCAGGATTGTTTCTTCCTTCCTTCTAAACGCACAACATATTTGAGAACCTCCACTTAAAAAAACACCCCAAATGAAAAGGACAAAACAGAGACCCCCCCCTTTTGATGACGACCACTGCAAACTTATTAAAAAGAATAATATCTGTCTCTTATACACATCTAGATGTGTATAAGCCACTAGATGAGATATCTGCATGAACTATTTTC
>NW_017537201.1:1182481-1186064 GCF_001853355.1 Bactrocera latifrons | reverse complement strand
CCTTTTGATGACGACCACTGCAAACTTATTAAAAAGAATAATATAACTCGAAAAAAATTCAAGTTAACCCACAACTAGTGTTTGAATATATGAACAGATAGCTATAGTACTTGGGAAACCAAATAATGGTCAAAATAAAAATGCAAAAGGGACAAATTTAAGAAATCACATGTTTAAAATGATATTATAGAAGCAAGATCAAAACAAATGGCAGATATAAGAAAATAAATCACTGAGTGCTAACTAGTTTACTAAGCTCTCCATATCTATTTAAACGAAAATAACTTTTTTTCAAAGTTTGATGTCCCAGAAAGTGTTTAATATAATTAGGAATAAATGTGAAACTTTCAATCTACATTTTATGCAGCAGTAGTGCTTTCATCAGCTGGACTTCATGAGCCTTGCATTCAAAAATCTATGTCGATTTAGATATGCATATGTTACGCTAAGGAGTTGTTCCGGAAACTTTAGCGACGATTGAGAAGTATAAAGTGTTTCTTAGTTTTCAAAAACTCTTTCACTATCGACGCTATTCTGTAAGTTCACTTTGCGTGAAGTGTATTTATAAGGTTCTTAGCTGTGGAAGTGAAAACTAATTTAAGCCATTGAAGTTTTCTCATTTAATAAAATAAATAAAAACGACTATTCACCACTCTATAAAAGCATGAGTCATATAATGAAATCCTTCAGAGTTGCTTTAAAATTTGATGAGGACTCGTATGTCGGAAATTTAATTTAATAGTTGGCTTTCATTCAAAAGTGAAGCAATAACATGTCCCGTGTTTAATCTAAGTAAAGGGTAAGGCTGCTAATGTTTCGAAAATGTTTACCGAGTTAAAGGGCACTAATGATATGAGTCAGGTGGCTGTATACCATGATCATAAGATCCATTGTCACTTATGGAACGGCTGCTTGGCCATCGAAAGCAACGCAGTCTTGGGTAGGCCTTCCATTATCGAAGATGCAAATACTCGCCTTCATCTGCGCTTTATGGGCAATGCGCAGTTGCTCAAGCGCAGCACTTGGAGTTATACTGAAGCTCACACCGCTACATACGGTAATAAAATAAGGAGCGAAACAATCCATGCTGCTGCTGGCAGCGGAGGGTTTTAGCACTGGCCCTTCTTCCTTGGGACGGCGTTACAAGGAAGATAAACTTTACAAAGAAGTTTAAAGTTACTCTCGGCAGTAAGGCGAAGTAGAGTGATTCCACTCTCAACCTACTACTGAGCGGCAGCACTATCCAGTGGTACACCGACGGCTCGAAAACACCGGAAGGCATTGCGATACCGCATATCAATGGGACGTTATAAGTCAGTATGCAAAAATCAATCTCCAGCGCAACTGTCGCATTCAGCGATAGTCAAGCGACATTAAAGGCGATCTCAGCTTATGAGATCAAGTCGTTATTAGTGGAGGGACATATAAGATGGCAGCCTATCAGTGTGCAAACGGGTTCACTTGGCCTGGTTGACCGTTCTGTGGTAGCATTCCAGGAATATGGGGCTAGAATAACTGATTCTAAATTTTCCAGTAATTTGAGAAGCAGTTCTATCTACGTGGATAAGGATCACATCACCTCTGTCGCGGCCAGCAAGCTCCAGCAATTACTCAGAGTGCTAGCTCTTTGTTTCATATATATAGTTTCATATATGATAAAGAAGTGGGCATAATATACCATAGGTCGCATTATTTTTTATCTAACTGTATATGATTCTGATATATTATGTGCTCTCTAAGATATTTCTATTATATAAAACGTACAAGTGCCGCTGGCAAAGTCAAACAGTATGCCCATAGTATAAAAAAAAAAAATTGTATACACCATTATTAAAAAATTATGAAAAAAAATAAAATTAAAAAAGGTAAAAAATTATTATTTGTTAAAAATTAATTGCATCACTCACCACATAAAGCAGAAATGTTTAAAAGCAATACAATATGTGCACGTTTCTTGCCAAACTGCTGTTGAATTTCTTTATGGCGCTCGTAGTATCAGCTGTGTTTATTATTTTAATTGCTTTCACTGTTGTTGCTTTGGTTGTGGTTGTTGTTGCAATAATGCCACTGTCGGCTACTAAAGCTGCTGTATACCATCCAGTTTGTGAATCGCAGATGTAATCCATTTGTAAAATTAAACGGGACGTAACTTTGTCATACGCGTCACACACACAGGCATATGTGCATGCCTGCAACTGTATACCGAAAAACAGTTAGCTAATTTCGAAATAAGTTATAACTCGAAACAGTTTGAATGTTTTCACTTTCGCAAATGTATACCTGTAAATTGAAATTGATTTACTTTTCTGGATTTTTGTAATTTTTCACACTTTTGTTGTTGTAAAATTTGGCTGACCTTTCTAATGGCGTAAACAGAAATGTTGTAGGCATGCGGTGCGTTTGGTAAAAGTTAAATCAAAACGAATTTTGGTGGCAACTCAGCGGCAATAAAATGCACTTCTTTCTCTTGTTAAAGCATATGTGTAGCAACAACAATAACAAAAACAAACATATGACTTTTGAATTGCGCTGTTTTTCCACAATTTGTTGCTTATTGCGACTTTCTTCGCGTTGAGAGCAGGTGAAGCGCGTTAATGTCAATTTTGATTACACTTGTTTTTGTTGTTGAGTAAATTCACTTTTTTTTTGGTCGAAATAAAAACCACAGCAAATGTTTTACAATTTTTTCCGGTGTTTCGACGTGTCAAAGTTGCAGTTTTTCGGCAGTAAACAAGTGTAAATAATTAAACGTTTACTTTTTTTGGTAAAAGTCTATATTTTGTTGTTGTTGTAGTTGTATGTGTGTATATTTTTAAGAACAACGTCTTTTTACACAAGTTTAATCAATTTTTTTGCCAACAAAAACGATTTTTAGTATTTTAAAATTATTTGTTGTTGCAATTTATTGTAAAATTTTTGTTGTAATTTGTTGTATTTTCTTTTATTTATTTTTTTTTTTGATGTTTCATGCACAGCAATATGCACTCCAGCAACTGTTTTTGGCCCCTCAAGTATGTGCTTTCGTTCGCGTTTCTTTGTATGTATGTGTGTTTTTGTTGTTGTTTTTTCACAGCGTTTTTTTTTCAGAATTATGAAAAAAGCAGCGACTTGTAAATTTTTTGCTTTCAACGTAAATTATTTTCCAACCAATCACAACTCACAATCGATCGCGCAGACTTCGCGCTGTTGTCGTCAAATCCGAGGTTCTAGAAGATTATCATTTATTAATTAGCTGCTTGTTTTGTTTTTTCTTTTGTCCTTTGTAGCGTTTTGCCTCTGTCTGCTGCTACTCGTGGCGTATTTCAACAGCAGTGCAAAATTTTCGTGATTTTTTTCACTTTTTTCTTAGCACTTAAATTTTTTTCACCGATTTTTTGCAAAAATTTTGCCAAAACTGTTCTATTTTTTTGGTACACTTTAATTTTTTGCAGTTTTCTTAAATTTTACAATTTTGCAAATACATATGTATGTACTGTCTCTTATACACATCTAGATGTGTATAAGAGACAGCTGATCACACAGAATCAACATCTTGTATGAAATTTTTTTTTTTTTTTTATTTGGTGAGATATCTTCACGAAAT
>NW_017537201.1:1180086-1182436 GCF_001853355.1 Bactrocera latifrons | reverse complement strand
CTTAAATTTTACAATTTTGCAAATACATATGTATGTACTTATTTTTTCAAGTAATTTTTAGTTGTTTTGGTTCACCGAAACAGTTTTTAGAGTTATTACATTCACATTTTTCTTGATTTTTTTTTTAATTTTTTTTTTTTTTTTGTAATTTCTGCTTAATTTCCACTTTTTTTTGACGATTTTTTTTATACAACGTTAGCTTTTTAGCCGCTTCTTGCTCAGTTTATTTAAAATATTTTTTTTGCAATTTTTAGTTAGTTGTAATGACGTTTTGTGTGCTCATGTCGCATATTCTTATTTTGTTGTTAGTAAATTGATATTGATCTGCAAGAGAGAGAACTGAAATTAGTATGAGGAGTGGATCTTTTGGATGTTTTTACATTTTTTCGAAAAAAAAAATTTTTTTTTCAGTGAAATGTGCAATAAATGCTTAATAATAAGTGCCTAAGTGGTGACAAGCCTTGAAAATTATTTAAAAGATAAATGCCATTTTAATATTTTTTAAAAAAAAAATTTTATAAAAACAGCAATGTAGGTAAAAAAATTAAAAAAAAAATGCAGTTTCGAAGCGATACTCAGTCTTGGTATTTACTTATATGTACATATGTATGTATACTTGTACCAAAAGCACTAAAAATCATTATTTCTTTTATATTTTTATACAAACAATTAAAACTCCTCTCTCCTGCTTTCTATTTAATAACTGAAAAATTTGTGTTAATTTTTTTTAGACTTCGATTTTATTAATTTCGACAGTGATGGTTAACTATAAGCATAATTAGACCTCAAAAACCTATTAATCACTAAACTAGTAAATTTTATTCGACCGGAGAATTGTATTAAAAATGGTATACATTTTATACAATTATTCATAATTTACGAATAAAAGCGAACAAGTTTGAGGCACGAAATAACGAATTTAAGGCTGCTTTTTCTATGTCTGGTTTCCAGCTTGTTTTTTTTCTAGTTAATAAACATAATAAACATCAACGAATTGTGTGATGATGATTCTATAGATTTTAAAAATTACTGAACCTTTAAGTTGTAATATGTATTAAAAAAATTTAAAAAAAAATTACATTTTTTTAGATTTTATTTAAGTATTAAGAATTTTCACTGCACTGAATTTTTCTAAAAGTATATAAAATTCGAAAAATATATATTTTGAAACTTTTGCACTAAAAACTTGATCCAACCGCGTTCATTTGAAACATTGATACTACGAAAAACAGCAAATTTCTCTGTTGCAGATTGAAACCAAAAATTTAGTTTCGAATCGATAACAAAACTTATGATTTCACAAAAAAAAATTTCGGACTGCTACCAAAAATTATATTTTCAATAAAGGTTTCGGATTGTTACCAACACTATGATTCAATAAGGGTTGCGGATTGTTATCAAAAATTATGGTTTCAAAAAAATGTCTGTTTCTTACAAAAAGCTATGGTTTCAAAAAAGGTTTGGGATTGGTAGCAAAAATTTTAAGTTTTTCAAAATTTGTCTCAATTTTTTTTTTTTTTTTTCAAATAGCACTTGACAGTTTCTTAGAAAAAAAATTAATATTTATTTTTAAAAAGAACAGATCCAGGCAAATAAAAGTACTAATGGTGTTCATTAAGAATTTAGAAAAAAAACTTAATATTTTATACACAAGCTCACAATAATTTCACATTATTTTATTAAACTCGGGATTTCCAGCTCAGAGTATTGAGCAAAATTCTGAAATAATTTCGAATTCGAATTTGGCAACTTCTCATAACTTTAATTTTAAACATATATTTGAGTTCACAAGCACTACAAATCGAACACTTCTTCAAAAAGACAATAAATTTTGATTTTTAAAACAGATTTTTGTTTAAAAACAAAGTTTTTCATTGCACATTCACAACACTGAATTAATACTATCGGGTGCCTCTAATACTGTAGCCATAATTTTTAAAATATTTCAAAAATTTGTTTACTTTTGCTCATTACACACATAAAAAATTAAATCACCAAAAATTTTTGGTATTTAAAAAAATTTTATTTTGAAATAAAAAATTATAGTTTATATTTGAAATACCAAATATAGTTACTTCCGACACATATATTATATGCTTAGTCACAAACATTTTACTTACTAATTTAAATTTTTTGTCAAATCTACAATAAAAAAAAAATGTTTAACAAAACCATTAAATTTGGAAAAAGCATAAGCGGCACGAGAAATATGAAACTAATCGAATTTCGAGCAAAACAAACGAAAATTTAACAGCTTTTCAGCATATGAACACCTAAAAATTTAAAAAACTAAAAACTTATGCAACATTTTACTATATTTTTCTACAAAATAATATTTTTTTTTTTTTAA
>NW_017537201.1:1176790-1179991 GCF_001853355.1 Bactrocera latifrons | reverse complement strand
ATATTCCAGCACAAAAATTTTTTTACAAAATATTTTTTCTAGAATTTTTTTTAATTTTTTTTTTTCAAAATTTGTTGAGTTATTTTTAAAAGCTGCTAATGAACAATTTGTAACCTTCGAAAACTCAAACAAACTCATGGCACGCTTATTTGTAAAAAAAATCTACTAAAAACCTGCAGCAGCGCCTAAAAACGCACTACGCGCAGAAATGAAAACACAAAAAAAACTTATACAAAAATGCAACACAACATACTTTCAACAAATTTCTGTTTTTCAAACAGCAATTTTTTCACAATTTGCCAATTCAGTTACATTTTACCGGCTTTTCGCGGCGCAACACTGCTTGCGTGCGGCAGCCAGCGAGTGCTGTTTCAGCGGCGGTATGAGCAAGCGAAGCGCAGCGCACTGTTTTTGCATGCATGTAATGGAAGCGGGTGTTAAAAACATTTTCTCAATTCTTTTACTAATTTTACAAAATTCACTTGAACGCAATTAAAATGAACGAGTATTTAGGGAATGTGCACGTAACACACTACACAGCGCGGCTGAAAATCGCACATTTAACGGTTAATGGCGAAATGCGACTTATTCTGCATTTTCATACCTTTTGGTGAGTTTTTCTTTAATTAATTACTATTTTTCAACGCAAAAATATTTTTTATGATAAATATATTTATTTTTAAAATTTTTTTGTTTTTTGTATTTTTAATTTGTATAACTTTTTGTTTTGTTGTTGTGTATGTGTTGTGTACTGCACTTGTCCGGCGAATGAGAACAACAACACACGCGCGCAACAAAATTTTTTCGCCGGTGCAAGCCAAACAAACGTACGAAGGTATCTGCAAGAACTGCAGTGGCATCGCGTGCAAAATCTCTGTCAGAGCCGGTGGCAGTCGCATCGCGTCGCGACGCGTCGCCGCACGCCGTCGTCCATCCGCAACACAAAACCCTTCGAACCAACAACAACACCAGCAACAACAGCCAACACCACAACAGCGAACACACGACACTTGAGCAAAAGCCAACACAYTGCAACAACAACAAATGCAATGTGTGCTCAATTTAGAGGGCGGTGGCGACGCGGCGAGGCAGGTTGCCCGTTCAACACAACGCACTCAAGCCAACACAGCGGCAAGTCACTCAGCAACCAAGGAGCTTGTATTTTATGGCTGCAACTAGACTCGTGCATGTGCGTCCTACTTGCAACAAGGCTTTAGCTCTTTAGTGTCGCAAAAGAGCGTCCTCTGTTGGCAGGCAACGAAGAGCGCGCCGCCTTTCGTTGCTGTTAAGTTGGCTAAGAGCAACGCGTTTCGCAAATTGGCAGCTCTTGGCAGTGTGCATGCAACAGCAGCAGCGTCAGCGCTGCATGCAACATTCATTGTTGCGTCGCATTGCCCTTGCAACACGTTGTTGCATAGCTTCTTGCCTCTTTGCTTTGCTCTTATTTTATTTTAGTTTTTATTTTTGCATTTTATTAATTTCTTTTGTGCGCTTTTTGTGACTAACGCAAATCGTGTGTTGTTGCTTTTGTTGTAGTGTGTTGTGTGAAGGGCGCGATGGCAATTGAGCGCTGCGCTTTGTGAAGGTGTTGGTGCTGTTTGTTGGCACAAGTGCAATGGGTAGGCGGTGGTAATCAGCTGCTTTGGCGCTCTTGCTTTTTGCTTTTGTTGTTTTTGGCTGCAAATGTCATACGTCTGCTTGATTGATGTGAATTTCGTGAATTGTGTTGATGAGTTTTGGAAAATATTTTCAAATGTGGAAAGTTTTTGATTTTGAAACATATTAATAAATTAAGAAAAATATATTTAACAGCTACTGGGGAATGGTTTTAGATTTATTTGAGACTAATTATAGTTGCGTATAGGTGTCAACTAGGCGAAACGCATAGTTTTAGAGACGTAAAAATATTGAAAATATTTTTTTAAAAATCAAAATATTTTTTAAAAAGTTCAGTAAATCAAAAATGCCTAAATTTTCTAAAAACCTTGAAATTTTCTTTAAATCTTAAAATTAAAAAAAATGTTTTTTAAAAGTTCAAAAAATAAAAAATGCTGAATTTAAAAAAAATACAAAGAGCTATTGTTAATTTAAAAGCAATATCATAAGAGTCCTAGCGACTTTGCACAAACCAATTATATGTATGTATGTATAGTAGAAAAGTGCACAACAAAATGTAGTTTAACCCATTCTGTTTGCAAATAATAATTTTTATTATCGAAACATTTTGAAGTTCTGAAAAGAGTCACACACTAAGCCATAAAACTGAGAAAAAATGATTGAAAACACGGCTTTCAATATGATTCCTTAGAGTATTTCCTGAGAAACTAAATATATTTTGGAAACATTATTTTAATGACAGGTATGAAACTTTGTAGTATTGCATACAAAAAGCAAAAATTTTTTAAATCAATTTTTTTATTATAAATATGCTTGCGTACTAAAGAGCAAAGTATCATCAATCACTTGGTTGAGCTTATCTAATTTTTAAATATATATATATTTAAGATTTAATAATTTATTGTTAGGCTGTTAAAACAAAAAATAGATCCAATAAATAAAGAATTATTGAAAAAAAAATATTTTTAAAAATAATACTTCTTATAGTGGTAGAAATAGTTTTATTTTTGATACATACATACATGTAGATTAGTACTCCGCAGTTTTAACTTAATTTTTTTTTTATTTCACAAGTGGCACATATTTAGTTTTTATGCACATCTTAGAGCCCAAAACATGTATATATTTTTATTTATTCTTCTAACAAACTTTTTCAGCACTGATTTACTAAGTTCAAAACGCACTTGTAGCGTTGTGCCTCAAGCTTGAAATTGAGTAATCAGAAAGTTACCTAAAAGTAACCAAGATAAATAATTGTATGTAAAAAAAAAAATGTAAAATTAAATATGGTTTTTTTTATAAAAATAGATATTTTTATTTAAGTTAAATATTTTTAATTTTTATTATTAATCTTCAATTTTAAAAGTACATTTGCATTACAAACCTAACTCTTCCTTAAAGGATAATAAATTGTGATTTTTAAAACTAATTTTTGTTAAAAAAAAATTCGAGTTCACTACACGGGCTGAAAAACATTGGGTGCCTCTTATAATTTAGCCACAATTTTGAAGATATTTGAAATATTAGTTTATGAAAAACGATTTTCTCATTAAACACATCAAAAATTTTGTTATTGATTTTTTT
>NW_017537201.1:1171507-1175615 GCF_001853355.1 Bactrocera latifrons | reverse complement strand
TTTTTGTAAATTGAATTTTTAATTAATTTCGTTTCTTTTTTAATTTTCATGCATTAATTTTTAGTTTATTTAAACTCAGTCTAAAGTAAATTTAATTAAAATTCAATTAATTTCATAAAGAAAATAATTTGCAATATTTCTTCTATATTCTGTACTATTTGCCTCTGTTGAAACAAAATTTTATATAACAATAATAGTAACAAACAAAATATGCCATACATTTTTGTTTTGAGTTTAAATGTAAACATTTTTTGTTTTATTGATTAAATTTTTAGATATTTAATTTGAAAATGTTTATATTTAATTATTTTTCTTGTGGTTACTTATTTTTTTTTGTATTATATTATGTTTATTATGATTTGTTTTTATATTCGCCTTAAAAAATAACTATCTTTAAATAAGTATAAGAATGAGAGCAGAATATCAGGTGCTTCAAATGAAGTTCATTTGAAGTTTAATATATATACTGATATTTCCAAAAATAATATAATAATATTTTATTTTGATAGGAAATATTCAAAATGATTTATTTTATTTATATTCTATTTGGTCAAATTAAAATTATTGTCCACTAATTTCTGAACAGTTGACAAGAACAAAATTATCGTCCACAAATTTAGAAAGGGTTGATAAGAACGTACTTTACGTTAGTTTTGCATGTTGCTTAAATTTTATTTTTTTCTTTATTATTAAAGAGAGTTTTTAATTAATTTTTACTAACTTTAAAATTGTTTATTTGTTTTTTTTTTTTGGAGCATTGGGGAGCAGTTATTATTATCACTTTTTCTTTTACTTTATATGCTTTTTATTGTAATTTATAGCAATTTATAAAGCATTATTTGTTGCTTTTTATTATCAACTTTATTATTACAATTATGTTTCATTTTTAATATATTTATTGTTATTATAAGTTCATTGAATTAAAACAAAAAACACAAAAAAAATAAACAAATATAATGATTACATTGCTAGAACACACAAGAATTAGCAGTTCCCACGTTCTACCAGGCATTAATGCCAACTTTGCTTTTGCTTAAAAAGTCACTTTCAAATTTATGTTTTCTTCACAATGATTTTTCCCAACAATTTTCTTTAAAATACAATTTGTTTCACTTTATTTTAAAAATATTAAACACACCAAACAACAAACATAGCAACGCGCACCCACAATTTCACGCGCCGCAACGACAAGTGGCGAAAACTTAAAAATCTCTTCGAAATCAAAAGAAAATCGTTTGCCAACAATTCAATTCGCTAAAAAGCCAAAAAATAATATTCAAGCAATTAACGCAGAAGGCGCAACATTAGATTTATGGCGAAATTCGTAAGATTCGTAAAACTCGTAAATCTGTTAAACAGACGCGTCTTCGTTGATTGCATTTCCGCCAGCGAGAACAGCAAAACACCGCCCGACACCGACACCAATGCGATTGTGATTGCGAATGTGGCTGCAAATTGTTTCGAATGACGACGTGTTTGCGAGTGGCGAATCTTGGCAACGGTGGCGGCTGCTGCTGCTGCCAGCGTAGGGCTGTTGGAGCTGCATCGGCGCGCAGCCAGCACCAACAACAACCAGAGCCACAGACACAGAACATCAACCAACAACCAAATCGCATGAGTAACAACAACACGGCTACGTCGCGTCACACGACAAACGCTAGAAAGAAAGTCGCCAAATTGGCAAGAATGAGAAGAAAACGAATTTTAGGCAAAAACGATTCATCGAGCTTTTGACGGTGTGACGCGTTGCAGCGCGTGTGTCACGGCTCGAACGTGCGTCAGTGCGCGGCAGCGCTGCAAACGAATGTTGCGCGCATAACAGTTTATGTTACGTTGGCGAAAAGTAGAAAATATTGCTTACACTGATGACGTAGCTGCGTTTACGGCTTGCCTTGCGATGCAATTCATCCGCGTCGTACGTCCGTGTTGGTGCGCCAGTAGCGTGCGTTTGCGACTACGTGCACCAAGGTTCTGCACTCGCCGCTGTCAATGTGACCAACAGACACAATCATTGCGCCTAACAACGAATAGAATAGAATATGGTAATGGTAAGCGCTGCGGCTAGGGCGCTGTGATGCGCTATGTGGCGCGCAACGTTGACTGCGCGCCGACGTTACAATGAGTGTGCGAGCGAGCGCGAGGTGAGTGAGTGAGTGAATGTATGCAGCTGTCTCTTATACACATCTAGATGTGTATAAGAGACAGGAATAGAATATGGTAATGGTAAGCGCTGCGGCTAGGGCGCTGTGATGCGCTATGTGGCGCGCAACGTTGACTGCGCGCCGACGTTACAATGAGTGTGCGAGCGAGCGCGAGGTGAGTGAGTGAGTGAATGTATGCAGCGTGCAAAACCGCACACACACACACACAAATAATGCAGGGGCGCGCATAAAAGCGATAGAAAAGTGTTATGTGTTGGTCATTACTGCCTAACAAACACAACAACAACAGTAACAGCAACAGCACACACACAGAGTATCTCATGTCAACAACATTGGTCTGTCAGTTGTCCATCTAACCATCCATCGTAAGCCAAGCAAACCACATCAAACCTGCCTGTTTACAATACTCTTCTCCGTATAATATGTACATAGAACCGACCATGGACATGCGAGCGAGCGAGTGAGCGCGCAGCCGAATTGATAGACGAATCTTCATCGGCCCACTCCAGCGTTGACCAAAAGTTTTCTTTCGCGCTTTTTTTCACGCTGCTCACCACCTAGCGACCACTCGGCTGTGTTCTCGTCAATTGGGCCGTTTGGTCATTTTTATGTACGTTTTTCCTTTCGTTTTAACCATCCTCACACGCAACAACCACACGTTCACTACACGCGCGCACACATTACGCGCACATTCTTCACATAAACACACACACACACATAGAGAAAATTCTTCGTTCGGACACTCACTTAATCGTTACTCATTGTGTCGCCCCATAAATGTTATCCCCAAAGCAGGACATTTTTTTGCTCTTCTCACCTTATAACGAAAGGTGGAAGGAGTGCGTGCATTGCGAACTTGATTTGCGTGAAAGCGAGCGCGCGCGCGCTTTGCTCGGCGTCTGGTGTTAGGCGCACAGCAAAATGGAGCAAACAATTCGCCAATCGCCACCCTCACTCACACGTGTGGCAAGTAGCGATCCAGCAACCCTTACCATAGCGTAGCAACCCCAACCCTGTATCTGGGCGCCTTGCTCTACACTGCTTGCTTAGCGTGGTGTATAAACGCGCCACGGAGTTGTTGTACTGTGCTGTGCGTTTTGTGGCGGGTCTGCAGCGCTCTGTTGTTGTTGGCGTAGTATTTTGTAGTAATTTTTTGTACCAACAAGTGTTGCGATTTTATTAGTGTTGCTGGTTGCATTTTTCACTACTGTTGTTGGTATTGTTACTGCTTGTAAGCTGTTATGGTGGCGCATTTTGCGCCAAATGTCCATTAACATTTGATGGAATTGTCAAACAATAAAATAATTTTTTTACCAAACACGGCATATTAATTTAGTGGCAATGCGCATTTGTTGTTTTTGTAGTCTTATTTGTTGGCATGTTATTCGGTGCATTTGAAATATGGCACAAATTTGTTGGTTATGTTGAAAATTAAGATAATTTCAAGCGGAGAAAAGCTTAGTTTTTATGTGACCTACTTTTTTTATGTTGAATTTTGAACTTGTTTGAAGTCAAATTTTAGTTGTTTCACAACTGAAGAAACAAATTGTTTTAATTTTTATTTAATTAATTACTTTTCTTTAGTAATTTATTTTATATTAATTTTTATTTATTAAACTTTCTACAATTTGTTTATGATGGATAAAGTAGTTTTAGGTTTTCATGTAATTTTTTGCATACAATTTTTTTTTATCAATATTATTTTTCACTTCTTAATCATTTTTTATAATTAATGTTTTTTATTGTAAAATTAAAATTATAGAATTTAATTTTAGACACTTTTTGTTGTCAACTAGTAAACTAAATGAAATTAAATAGTAAAATTTTACCCAAATTAATTATTAGGTACAATTTAGTAAGTAAGTTGTACAAATATTAAAATTAATTTTATTACTGCAAAAATTGAAATGTAATTTAAATATTATTTATTTTATTTTACATTGATT
>NW_017537201.1:1168865-1171259 GCF_001853355.1 Bactrocera latifrons | reverse complement strand
TAATTAATTAATTAAAATTAGTAAATAATTAAATTAATTTATTTTACAAATTAACAACATTAACTGTCTGAAATTAAATTCCATAATCTTTGTTTTACTTTTAAGCCCACAATGCTTATTAAGACATTGAAAAAACTGCTTACAGTTTTCTCTAAAAATTAGCTGTAATTGATGTTGAACCAGAAGTATCGAAAAAAGTTTCTAAGCAGAACAGAGAAAACAGAAAAAAATTTTGAAAAAAATTGTTTAATCCAAGTTAAAATTTAAATACTATTCTCTCTAGTAGAGCAACTATTTATTTAAAAATTTTCAGTGCCAATTTTTAACTCTCAAAATTATAAATTGTTTTATTATCGAAAAAAAATTTTGTTAATTCTTTAAATTGTAAATATTATTTCAATTATAATTTTATTTTTAATTGTTTTTAACTTTATATTTGTAAATTGTAAATCAATGAATTTAAATGTTTATATGCATTTGCGAACTTGTTTTTATTTATTTTTTATTAGTTACTGGCGGTTGCCTTCTTAAAACATAGATGATTCGTCAGACAGATACAGTTTTTAGTATTATATAACATTATTTGAGTTTTTAGATTAAAAATTATTCATATCAACTCAGTTTATTGTTTTTTCTTATTTTTTAGTTATTTATTTTTTAAGAACACTACTTAAATTATATTTATAAATAAATATAGTTTCTATTAAAAACAAAAACACTTTTAAATTATTTATTTTATTATCGTATTTGTTTCAACTGGAACCTTGGGTCCAATGTCACATCAAATTCAATTTAGGTTAGGTTAATCTGGTAGAAAAGTGAGCCACGCAGAGACTAGTTTTGGTCCTTCACCAAATGGAGTTCAGTTACTAGGTCCATGAGGAATAGTAATCCATTAGGATTCAAGGAAAATTCAATTTAAAATCACAAAACAGAAACACATCTTTGTAGAATATTTCCACCAAATTGTCAAACAACATTAGTTCATTCAATCATTGAAAACTCCTTACGCACACATTTCGCCTTATAAATGTAAAAAAAATAATGACTTAAGTCATAAATAGGTTCATTCCAAAGCAACACAATACAAAAATCACTTTTATAAGGGTAACAAGTGTTTTCTTTTTTAACAATTTAGATCCCATGAAGTACTACTTGGTCCAGTGATCTCATTGTAGAGTCATGAGATGGGGTGTGTTAGGTTTAGCTGATTAAAGTCCCTCACTCCGGCTTTCAATGTTTCCTCTTGCCATAAAAAAACAGTCTAGTTGTACTTTTTGTGTGATTTTTATTTAATTCAATTAACGAGGATTTCAGTGTTTTTCACATTTCACTTCGGAACAACCTGAAGAAAAGCACGATGAATTATCATTTTATATATTCTTCTATTTTATTGAAGCCGATTATAGTATTTAAATTAGTCAATATTTATTTCATATTGTTTATTTTCAATTATATTTTTTTATACTTGCTTAGTTATGCTTCAAATGTAGATTTATTTCCAACCGCAATGTAATAGCAATTTTTTCAAAATCCTATTAAACATATAACTACTCATCTACACACATCTCACAATGTTACATATTTTAAAAGCATTACTATAATTTTGGTTCTGTTTGTCCACAAAATATAAAAACACTTGCATACTTTTCATTTCTATATACTTTAAATTTTGCATATTTTTCAAGCCTTTTTTGCTAAATACTGGTGGAAGTCATCAAGTTCGATTCAGATATATTTTAAAACACTAGCAGTCAAAAACCAGATTTCCAAAATTCACTGAACTTCATTTTTAATTAATTAGTAATTTTTGTCACTATATATGAGTGTACATTTCATTCTGAATTTAAGTTTTCGGTAAAAACGTATTAAGCACATATTTTTCGCGCTTCTGAAAAGTCCATTTCACAACCACATGCATGTATCGTTGTGTATTACACCAATAAAATTTACAAAACATGCACTTAGACTTTCAATTATTTTAGTCACTTTATTTATTTATATATTTGATAATAATTGTTTGTTGTTTTTTCAATATTTTTAGTCACTTTATTCAGTAATAATTTTTTGTTGTTTTTTTCACGCTTGTATTTACTCACGAATGCTAAAATAACCTTTGGTGCAAAGCAAGTACTAAAATAAATTGTTGCAAGGACTGACTTAAGCAGTGTTTGTCGGGGTTTTTTTAAATTTTTTTAATAGTATTTGCAAAACAGAAAACTAATATTGCATTTATTCAAAGGTTTCATATTATTATAGCAGCTGATCAGGAACTTCAACTTAAACTGGAGATCACTTTTGTGGATTTTCTTGGCTATAGCTTTGATTTTTCTTAAATTTAGCACTTTTTAATTTTTAAAGTTTTTAATAATTTGTTTTGACGTTTCTTGTTTT
>NW_017537201.1:1165348-1168390 GCF_001853355.1 Bactrocera latifrons | reverse complement strand
TTTTTTAATTATAACTTTTATTTTTTTAAATTATCTAGCTTTTCAGTTTACTTTCTTGCTTTCGTTTCAAAGTATTTTTATAACATTCCAATTATTTAGGCATTCATTCACACATTACACTCAATTGTTAATAAAATATATAATAACACACTTCGTTTGCATTGCCGTCGGTCAAACAACACGACATTTTTTCAAACCTACCGCACTTTCTCACTGCTATACTTCCGCTATGCGCACGACGTTTACTGCCTTTCCCGTTACGCTAATGCTTCATCGCACTCGAAACACTTTTTTCCAGTTCACTTTGCATACTCGTTTGGCGTTGCATTTTTACAAAAGTCTCATTTTTTTCGAAAACTTTGAATATTTCACGAAATTTTTTCTATTTTCAATTACTTAAAACAGTTCAGTACACACTACGCTGGCACGACATAAAACCCACAGAAAAAAGTAATTTCTTTCCGCCTTTTCTACACATTCAGCCGCCGCTGGTCTTTCTGTAGTCAGTTAGTTAGCTATTTGCTGCTATTGCCGCTAATGCGATCCGTTCTTAGCCGTTGCGTGTCTCGTCTCGTTCGTTGCAAGCGAGTAACTTTTTGCATGTGTTGCGTTGCGTTCGCTGAGTGTGCGAATATGCGGTGGCTGACTGCCGACTGCCCGACTGGCTGACTTGCTGCCTGCCTGGCTGGCTGCTTGCCTGCTTGGTTGGTTGGTGGCTCTTGGYTGTTGGTTGTTGCTTTTTTAGTTGGCGTGCTAACTGGCTAACTGCACGAGTGGCTGCCCGAGTGGCTGCTGTTGCCGCTGTCGCTGTCGCTGCCACTGCTGCTGCTACTACTATTTCTACTTCTATGGCTGGTTCCTTCCGCTGGCGCTGCCTGATGACAGCCTAAGTGTCCCACTGCCAGGCTATCTCACTGGCTGGCTAAGTAGCCCTGTGTGTCCAACGGCGCTGACGCACTGACTCGCTAGCTAGCTGAGATGACTAGCAGACTGTTTGGCAGATCGACTGGCCCGCTCCTACTACCAACACACATTCGCTACTGTCGCTGGTGTCTGGCCCAGCGCTGTGCTGCCACCGCGACTCTAGTCACTTTCCTACACACACATACTCCTTAATGCTGGGCGCAAACATATGTATGTCGGTGTATGCGTCTTCTAGAAATTTTGTGTGTGCGAAGTGCCGCTAATGGCGTTTGAGTGAACTCACTCGCTCGCAGACGCTGCTACCGTAGCCAAAGTCTCCTATATTAATTCTATGCGATACGTTGAGTTTTTGTTGTTGTTGTTGTTGTAGTGGTCAGTAGTGTAGTTGATGTGTGCAGTTGTAGTTGTGGTGATCCGCAAACATTTTGTGTGTGGAGCTAAAACGCATTAACAATCAAAGCATCAAACCACTACCGCGAGCGTCGCAGAAACTTAGAGCAAACTCAACGGAGGAGCAGGCGGCCGAAAAATTCGCGAAATGTTAGGTACGGCCAGTGTCACTGTCGTGAGAAACAGTAAAATACACACACACATCCACATACAGTTATGAGTTCGAACACTCAGAAATTTACAAATTTTACACAGCGCCACCTTACCCCTTCCGCGGTCACAGCCGTAACATATGCGAAGCAGCGCGGCTGTAAGCAACATTTTGTTGGCGCTCAGCGTGCGTTCTTCTAGCTAATTCATAGCTGAAATGCTAAGCGCACACAAACACACAAACACACACCCACACATAGACACATAGACACTAAGACACACCAACGTACGACCACCGCCGATTTACTCACTTGCTCACTGTGCGTTTCAACGTCTCGAACAGCGCCCGCTCCTTGCGCCACCATCCGCTCCTTGGCGGTAGACCGCGCGACTCTGAGGCACACACTTGTTCACGTCACGCTCTGTGCGAAAATGCAATTCCACTCAAACTAGTCTCCTAAACCTCCTATTGGTCTTACATATGTGCGGTTACGAGTGCGAGCCACGTACCGGCGCACCACACCCCGCCCACTTCACATAATGCCACTGCCAGTGGCATTTCTATTTGCAGTCAACGCACAATTCGCATGCGAAACTCGGCGGCAGAGAATTTTGTTGGCGACAAAGCGTCCACAAATTGGGAGCGTCGGAGTGTATGTTGCAATCTGGACTCCTGTTGGATTACAGCGGCGCTCAAATACTCGTGGAATGTGCTCTTGAAAGCAAGGAGAAGAACTGGGAGCACACACACACAYATACAAACATACAATCAACTACCTGCAAACTACAAAACTCATCAAGTAGTCACTGGCTTTTGCTTAGAAATAGGCGCTCACTACACACCTTCCGTGGCCCCCGCCACCTGTTCACATACCAGTCACACATATAAGCAACACACAACTCACTCTTGCTATGAGCGCACATGAGTAACACGCTTTTACTCTTTCACTGCTTAAACGTAACGAGTTGCAAAACGTATCCCCACCAGCAAACATTGCGAATATACACTCTTAAATGTTGCTAGCAACATGTTGCGATAGCGTGGAAGAGCGCCAAACAGCGTTCAACTGCACTGTAAAGCAGTAGTGGCAATAAAAGAAATTTAAAAAATTCTATTCACATTACATTTTAGCTCAAACTCATGCCTTTGCCGTTGCTCTTTGGCAGCTGCTGCTCCGCAACATGTTGCTGGGCGCACAAGTTGTGTAGCCGTAGTATAGGAAGTGTCTAATGTGTGGAGTAGGCGCTTTCTCCATTTGAATTACATACTTTGAAATGCGTAGAATATTTTGGTATAGTGTTTGCGGGAAGTAAAGGGTTTATGCTTATGTAGATCAATGAATAAAATAGTTTTCGGCACTCCAAGTGCAAATGAAAAGGTGAAATGTTAACGAAAAGTTCTTTAACCTAATTTGGACAGCTAGCAAATATTAGTTTGGGTTTTTAGACACACATGAAGTTTTAAGCCTAAAAAAATTTAGCAGTAATTAATAATTAAAAGTAACATTTAAATACATAATTAAAAATAGTTCTTTTTACATATTTTCAAAAACAAAAAAATTTTTTTTTTGTTAACAA
>NW_017537201.1:1145220-1165180 GCF_001853355.1 Bactrocera latifrons | reverse complement strand
AATTTTATTAATTTAAATTAATTATTTATTTTAATTTGTTTACCAATTGTGGAATTAATAAAAAAAATTAAATACGACTTTTTCATATTTTTATAGATTATAGATTTAAAAATAAAATACTCAAATCTTGAATCGATATCTCAAATAGTTTTTGTGACATAACCTTCTCTGAAAAACGTTTTTCAGATTTGCTTGATTAATTAATCAGTTGTACGTAAAGTATCTTCTATGTAGTGCATTTTTTTTTTTTTATGTAATATTTTTTATTTTGTGCTTCCCATTATCTCATTCCATCATCATTGTACCAAATTCAATTTAAATTTATTTCATTATTTTGCCTTTTATAACTTAACTTAACTCAACTTGACTTAACTTAACTTAATTTTAATTTTCAATTTAATTGGTTTTTTATTTAAATTTATATTCTATTTAATTTTATTATGGTAATTATGAATGGTTTTATGTTATTTTAAATTTAATTATTTTATTCGTTATTTAATTTCATAGACTTTGTTTCCCAAAATACTTCTGACTAAATATCAAACCAATCCCACTCAACATTCGTTCAACTGTTTCCACTGTTTTTCTTTTATTTACTATTTTCGCTACTTTTTTACCTCTACAATTTCTCTGCCGCTAACTTTAAATATTTCCCTACAAAATTCAAATTACTTACACACATTTAGTATGAATACATATACATGCTTGTCTTTTGCAAAAGTGATCTCGTTATCTTTCTAAAAGAGACCTATCTACGCATATACCTTACAACTTTCAATGTCATAGCTGTATAAACCCAAGAAACCGCCGGCAAACTGCGCTCCTAACTACTTAAACTCTTGTCGAAATCTCTAATGCTCCTCTATCATCCGTCATTTCATAGTATCTTTATTCAGCTTTTATATGTTTCTACGCAATTCATATGGAAACGAGTGGAAATAAAATAATTTCTCATACGCATACGCGCACACACAAATTAAAATAAAATATGCAAAATATTCGCAAAATATACAAATACATGTCTGACACACTCTTTCGCCAACCACTCAACGCTCAATTTTCGCAATTTCACATCAGCAACACTGCAAAAACAGTGCGCGCAACGTTTTTGTGCCAAGCAACATGTTGCGCTGCCAGCGCACTCAACATTCTACATGTATATTCGCAAACTCACCAACACACACGCACAGCATGGTCCTCTTATCTTGCGTACTCGTTCGCGCCAACGTGTACGCCCGCTCTTTGGCTCCCCACTTCGGCTGCGTATGACATCAGCGGCGTCGGCGGCGTCGTGACTCTTTGCAAATTTGCGAATTTTTTGCAAATTCTCTTTCATTCAATTATTCTATACTATAATGGAATCGAACTCTGTGGGGTTTGCGAATTTTAGCTCACACACTTGTGGCGAACTTTTTTTTGGTCGGCTGGCGCTGCTTAGTTTGAAGAGGCTTCTCAGTGAGTTTTGCGAACGCCGCTTATCTGCGTGTGTATGTGTGTGTGTGTGTGCGTGTACGCCGCAATTGTTCGAGTGTGATTTTTTCTATTTCTTATTTCTTTTTGTGTGAAGATGATCCGTTGGCAAACTTCAACCGTGACAAACATAAAACAAAATAGATTACAACAACTCAAATAAACGCAATCATGCGACCGATAAAGATTTATTTCTGTTAAACCAGTCGTCGGTAAACTCGTGGGGAAGCATATATTGCACATATGTATGTATATTAACAGAAAGCATAAAATATTTCGGAAATATGATACGCTAAGTTAAAATTTTGAAATTCTTCGCTAAAAATAGTTTTTAACCCAATAAGGTTAGCCTAGACGTGATCACGGAGGGCTACCTGGTCGATTATGGTTTCAGATTCAAACCATATAATTTTAAATAGTAATGCGTTTAAACTCAAAGAGCCTTTTAGGAAATGTTTGAGGTTAAGTGTTTTACAAGATAAAGTAAAAAATACATTTAATACAACGGTTGATAATCTAATAAAATTTTTTATACTCTTGCAACACCCCTCATCTAACGGTTGTAGGTATCACTTAAAACTAATCGAGATAGATATAAGGTTATGTATATAAAGATGAGCAGAATGACGAGACGGGTGACTGTCTGTATGTACGTCCTTCCATGCAAGCTCTAACTTAAGTAAATGAGATACCGTAATGAAAATTTGTATATATTTTCCTAGGCAAAAAAGGAAGCACCAATTCGTAGAGGAGCGGAGCACTACCACGCCCACAAATCGCCATTAACCGAAAACGTATAAAGTGCCATAAATAAGCACTATATTAAGATAGAGAATTGTAATTTGTCATAAAAGATCGCAATGGCAGAGGGCACCTGTGGGCTACAAATTTTAAAAAGTGGCAGTGGATCCGTCATCTAATAATGCAAAAAAAAAAAAAAACGGTTCACGCCAAACTACCCAAATATAACGGTATTGTTTTAAATTACTACGACCTCGATAAGATAGCTCTTGAAAGATAGCTTTATGAAACTCATGTTCAAAATTTGACAATGGACGTGGTAAGGTTCTACTTTAGGGGAAATCACATATATTATATCCAATTTCCACAAAATACAGTACACGTCATTATTTTAATATTGTTATGTCACAGTGTGAAAATAGGTGAAATCGGACTACAATCACGCCTACTCTCCATGTAATACAATTCTAAGGGGTACCCTGCGCCTATGACAATTTCATTAGAGATCTAATAATTGTAAGCATTCCTCAAGGATTCTAACAAAATATCACATAACCTCAATTCAGCAATAATAAAAAATTAATACAATTTCTTGAACGATAAAATCTTACCAAACCTTACCAGTGCTGTAGAAAATATTGTAAATTCGGGACATTTAATAATAAGAAAAAGCAATAAAGCATAACCAAGTGCAGAGATAGCAGAAAACTTATGCTAGAAACACCCTAGAATGCTGGCAAAGGATTCTAAGATTTATCATAGAGTTTACTAATATCAAATTTACATTCTTATAATTTCGTTAAACTCGCCAATAGGAGCAAAAACAGATCTGAAATACATATCAAGATAGAGAAAAATAATAATGGATTTAATAATGAATTTATGGATATTGACCTTTAAAACGTTTTCAAAAGAGCATTGACTGCGAAAATAAAAATAAATACAGTTTTTTAATTTAATTTTGTAAGGAATATATCCGCCTGGGAATTTCAAAAAATAAATGTTGGTTCTTTCATATTTATAACGATTGTATTGTTTCAAAATAATCTATGAAAATTTGAAGGTGTTCCGGACAATAGATGCGGAGATGACAGCGTATTTGTAGGAATTTTTGAACTTAGTGTAACCGGATCACAAAACAATAACACCGATTTATCGAAACGTTGTTGTCAGAGATGGTGAGGAAATCTTCTCCGAAGGAGGTCGCCCGATCGACTTGAAATTTTCACAGGACATTGATATACATATTCTTCAAGTAATGATCGAAGGAATAAGATTTTATATAACAAATTTTCATTTCAACCTTCATCGACATTGGAGCAAAAAAAAATAGCAGAAAATTGTAATTAAATTCCCCTAGTAAATAATATTTCAAAACATATATGTAAAATAATCAAATAAAGTAATTAAAAAATGTATTAAGTTGATGCTTAATTACTATGCGCGATCTGTCAAGCACTTTGTTTACTTTTGTTTGCCTAAGTCGGTACACCACAGAAGTGCGTTGCGAATTTTACAATGAATAAAAATACGGAACAAAAATTTAAAAATGCTTACGTTGATTCAATAACACAAGCCAACGAGTAGTACAAAGCTATCAAAGACGGTCGAGAGATCGATCGTTAAAAAGATGCCTCGTTCTGGACCCGTTCAACTGATAAAAATATTAAACAAGTGAAGGGTATGACGATCGAAAATCGTCAGACAATTGTTAGAGAGTTGGCAAGAGAGCTCGACATCTCTCGAGAGTGCGTTCGAATGATTTTGGCCGATATTTTGGGATGAAACGCGTTCAAAGCTCGACTCGTTCCGATATTTTTTTTTTTTTAATACCGTAAACAGGTATCAGAATAAGTGCTTATGAAAGTTGTTTCGAGAACCGGAAAATCGTTGACGTAAGTGTATTACATCCGTTGGGGATTACTATGAATCGAAGGAATAAGATTTTTGATAATAATTTTGATTTTTTTTTTAGTCCCTCGGACTTACTACTAGTCTTTTGAATATTCATGTATAATAATAGTAGTTTCTTTTGATTTTGGATTTGAGTTAATTTGCATCCGAAAAATCGTTCTCACCGCCTTGCATCTCTTTCCGGCCCCTAAAGATTGACAAGGGAAATCGAAAATGTTTCAAATTTAAGGCAATCTGAAGTGTAAACTTTTTCATAGAAAACAAAGCCGTCATAAAAAAAAAAATAAAAATTTTGACTAATCTTATTGTAGTAATAAATTCTTTAGATTTTAGGATTCGAAATAATTTTGAGCGCAAATCATCACCAGGAACGTTTTTCTAAAGGCCTGCCCAGGTAAAATCCTTATCTAGTTATCTTAGCTTAAGTGTATCCAAAATGTTTCAGAACGAATCGCTGATTATTAAAATACTTTAACTTCGGCAAAACTGCTTTTATTTCAAATAATCATTAAATAAAGTACCTTTTATATAAAAAAAAAATTGAAAAAATTAATTTTTTACTCAAATGCTAGTGCAGATATCCATTTAACAAAAATTCGAGTTTCGAAATTAAATATTTACCACAGACTATTAATAATATTAATAATTGTAAGAAGTTTTCATTCGTCAAGCCTTCATAGCCTGCTTACAGGCGCAAAACCCCATCTCAGAGACATTTTACACAGTTTTTAATAGAAGCAATATGAGAATAAAGAGAAGGCGTAAAACTATTAGAACAGTCTCCTGAGCATGAGTTAAAAAAAAAAATTACAAAAAAAATTTCATTAAAAAAATAAAAAATAAAAAAAAACATAAATTAAAATAACTTTTGGCTGTATTTACAGTTAATTACATATTACGCTATGTAATATAGATATTTTTAAATATTTAAATAAGAATTTACAAATTTTTACTAACAACAATCAGCCGAGTTTTAGTAAAATCTACGCTCATATAACCAAAAACAATCGAAAATCAATGGAAGTCGGTAGCTTGTAAGCGTCGGAAAGCGACATTACATGGACGAGTGCATTTTCACTAGCTCACACACACATACACGCATGCGCTTTCATATATGTAAACAATTTTAGGCACACAAAAGTGTGCGTGCGCTTTGCACTGTACATATTAGGTATATAAATAAGCTTAGATATATTATATAAAGTAAACAAGCGCACAATAAGAAAACAACACACACACACGCATCTATACACATAGCACACTAGCGCGCACAACGCTGAAATTCCATACTCCTCATTGTGTTTGCTTTGTTTTATTTTGTTTTGTGCATTTTCATCGGTGTTTTTTGTTTTCATTTGCATTTTCGTTGTTTGCTCAATAAAATCGAAATGTGCCGCCACCGCAGCCGCCGCCCCCACTACCGTTGACTGTCTGCCTATCCGCCACCCAACCGACAGTGTGGCGTGCAACCAACATGTTTGGCGCTCGCCAACGCAGCCGCCCGAAAATGACCCAGCGCACCCTCGGCGGCGGCATGCGAAGGTAGCGCGCGCTCAACGGTCATGTCCTGTCAAGCACCCAACAGCCACACTGCCAACACGCCGCACACACAACGAAGCCAGGACAAAATCGGCAAAGCCCAAAATCAGTTGAGCAGACATGCAACGCCGGCTATGCGCCACGCATACATATTTAGTGTAATGTAGTGTAGTACTTGGGGCATGAATTGCGTGCTTTTTGTTGGCCGTTTGGTCGCGTTGCCAAGGGTTTCCTTTGTTGTGCCGCCGCGCGTACGCTGCTGGCAGTGGCGACGTCGGCACACCACGCCACACAGCCTACAGAGCTCAACGGCCACACACGCCGCCTCCAACCGCCCGCACTTTCGACACATAAACGGCGCTTATGTATTTTGTTTTGTTTACTTACATATACAAACATATATATCCTTTGCAATCGAATGGCAATTTTCTTTTTTGTTTTGCTCGTTTTGTTCGTTGCATTTTTGTTTGATTCGTAAGGACAGCGCGGTGAGCGTAATGGCAGGTCAGAGCGGCAAAGCGCGTGCAAGTTGGGGATTTGAGAGAAAAAAAATGAAAAAGAAAAGAGAGAAAGAGTGAGAGTGAGAGCGTGAGCGTGAGCGCCTATTTGCGCTTACTCTCAGGTGTTTTTGCTCTTCATTTCCCGTCATGTCCTGTCGCGACACGCGAGCTTCTTCCTTGCAACTATACCACATGTATATGTTGCATGCAACATGTTGCCACGCTCGCCGCGTTGCACGCGTCACTGCAAGTGGCAAAAGTCCTTTGACTCCAATGTTAATTACCCCCACGCGCTTTCGTCGACAACACGCGCACACACACATGCAATTGCACACACGCATAAAAGTAGTAGAAGGAAAATTGTCGGGAGCTGTTTGCTATTTTTGCTTTTGTTAATCATATTTTTCGGTGCGCCTTGCAGTTCCTTCACTTTTTTCGGCCAACAAATGTTGAAAGACTCTATACAAACACACACACTTGTATATACCTGATTGTTGTTGTTACTACCGAGCGCACGGCTATTTGTCAAAACACACTGCAAGTGCGTGTGCATATAAAAATTGTCCTCCGCACTCCGCTTGAAATAAAATTCGTGTGGCGCACATACATGCACAAGCACACACACACATGGCGCTGGTTCTTCGCGAGGAATTCGACGGAGTCTTCGCTTGTTTCTTTTTATAATTTTTATATATATTTTTTTTTCTTTCGTGTTATGATTATTTTTTTAATTTCTGGCCGTCCTTTGAGTTGCCTTTTGTATACTCGTACCTATGGAAAAACATTCGTATATAAGCACATATTTTCACGGTTCGTTCGAGAAAAGGCGAAAATTAAGCACGAGTGTCCTTACGAAAATGTTAATGAACTCATTTCGTTTGCAGTCGCAGTTTCCTCTGTTTGTTTGCTTGCTTGTGTGTGTGTCTCTTTTTCGTATGTTTTTGTTGCTTTTGTGAATTTCATGTTGCGTTGTTTTGCTGTTCACCTTGTGTGAAGTATTACAAGAACTTCAATGAGCCACTCGTGACAAAGTTTAATTGCACGAAAAAGGGCAGTAGAATTTCGCTCTTAAAGTGCATTCGTTTGTTGGCATTTCGCGAGCGGTCTTTTGTGTGTTTGTGCTGCTTGGTTAACTTTAAGAAAGTTTTCAGTGACGAAATTTGGGTTAGTATGTATGTATGTATTGGTAATATATTTGCGGAATTTGATTTTTTGCAAAAACAGTTTTATCCCTTTTGAAAATTTTTAAAATATATTATTTATAAAATATATTTAATATATATTATATATTTTATTGAATATTTTTTAAATATACTTTAAAAATATGTTAAATTATTTGTTTCTTGTTCTTTGCACACGCATATGCAACTAGTGGATCTGTAGAAAGATTTTTCGTTCAATCCATTAATAACAATGAAATTCTCAACCAGTTTATGAAATATTTTCTATAAGGCGTAGAGATATTATAATAATTATAAACAGTCTCAACTTGTTATTACGAATATTTTCTGATTTTTTATTAGAAAATGTATCAAATTATTCGGATAAAACTGTAAAATGCTATGAGGCAAATAATAAATACTACAAAAAGTACTAATATTTGTTTATTTGAATGTGAGACACAATTTCTTAATAAGAATCTGCAATTATGATCTCATTTCATTTATATTTGAAATGAATATTTGGGACGCTAGATTACTCTACTGAGAAATATATATTCTTTATATGGTTAATTTAAGCCGATGTGAGTCCGTTCGAATGATTTTGGTGGATATTTTGGCTATGAAACACGTTATTGCTTGACTAGTCTCGATAAAGCTGAATTTTTTTCAAAAAGAGTACGATTGTGATAAAATTTAAAGCCGAAGATGCAATGAATACTATCAATAAACCACCATATTGCCCCGATTTGGGTTCGTGTGGTTTTTTTCTTGTTCCCTAAACTGAAATTGCCGCTCCGTGGAGAGATAAAACAAAATACACTGAAGGAGCTGAAGGCCATCTCAAAAAATGCTTATAAAAAGTGTTTCGAGCACTGGAAAATCGTTGGCGTAAGTATATTACATCTAATGGGGACATCTTTGAAGGCGCCAAAATAAATATCAATGAATAATTAAATATTTTGGATTTTATTATAATTTCCGGGTACTTTTTTGTCACAATGTATATCGTTAAAATATCGACTGACCATACCAACCGTAAACATCGTCGATTTACTAACAATGACAAATAATTGGTATGAATTAGTCGCTAAAAGTCGAATATCAGGACATTTTGATATATTTTATATACGAGAAATCGACATTTTCCGATTTTCTTAACAAGAATGGAACAATAGATTTGGTACAAAAGTCATCCATCTTTGTTCGACAATTTGGGTCCGCTTACCCTACCGCATAGATGTCTTTGAAACAATATCTACTGTTTCTACAATCCCAAATGCGATTGCGGCAAGATGGATATTACTGGGGTCAAGTAGTTCATTGGATATTCTCTTGAAAACGAGTCGCGCAAGAGCCGGTCTTCGATCAACGCCGCTAAACTCTCGTCGGGTAGATAGGTTACGTCCTAAAACGTCGTAGAGCACTAGGATATAATAGAAATTCAATCTTACGACTGTCAAGAAATAATTTTTCCAAAGTTAAAGAAAGTTTCCAAATAATTTCGGAAAATCTATTCTTCAGCAAAGATAGAGGAAAGGAACAAGAGCTCCAAAAAACAGGCGACATGAGGACCTGGTTTCCATCTGACCCAAATACTTAGTGGATATGGGTGATTTAGAAGCTACCTTTACAGATTCCAAAGAATACTCTGAAAGGAAAAACTAAAAACCACACCCGTTGGTAGTTTACGGTCGATAATTTAACGACAATCATGTGTCATTCGACTGAAAAATGGAAAGCTGTTGGCGAAGCGACGTTCGTAATGTCAAAACTAAAACTTTTTCAACAGATGAGGCATCTGTCGGTCGGCACAATAGAGATACTTAAGCGTGCTGTTCCTCCCACGAAGTATTACTTAACCGGTGGCTCGTAGGAGAGTCTTGAGTTGAGTTCCCCTCCTATAAATGTTCTTTAGAAACTAAAATCGATTTTTTCATATTCACAAGTTATTAAAAATTGTTTTAAAAAAGCTGTCAGAACCATCGATATATAAACACTATAGCCTATACATACATACATATGTATATAGCTGTCATAAAAACTTTATATTCAAAATGAAATACTTGTATGGTAAACTTTTTTATTTGTAAGGGATATTATATATTCGGTGCAACCGAAGTTAACGTTTTTTTTCTAGTAATTGCATTTAGATTTAGCAAATGTTGATCAGCGTAAATTTAAAATATAACAACTAAGTCAAAAAACACCGCACAAAAAATTAATTAATATTAAAACTTTCGATAATCATGTTTGGTGGTCAAAATGTTGATTAGCAACATGTTTCAGCAACACAGCGGCATGCTATCCCTTTCACTCATGTCTGGACAACGCATACAAACGGCCACCCCACACACACACGACACGTTACATAACGCACCAACAAAACCAATAGTACAAATACACAAACGCACAACAACAACTCGATTGCCTGCTTTCCAGCATTTACACACCCTGCCGCGGCCTGTGCCAGTGTGTGCCTATCGCAGCCGCCACCTTCGTGCGGCCTATTGCTCGCAACGCATACGACTTACAACAAAAGCACTACAACAACACAACACAGCAATGCGCACGTAATGCACATAATAAAAGTAGGCTGGGTTTATGGCGCCCCAGCCTAAAGCCATTACCTTAGCCATAGCTATAGTCTCATGCATACAAAAAGTATTGCCCACCAACACACACGCAACGTACATGCCTACGCACACCTGCATGCATACATGCAGTACACACGTGTGTGTTTAATGTATTTGTATTTATGGCCAAGAAGCAAGAGAATGCAATGCATTTTTTCTGCACTATTTTTGTTTCACGAACGACGTACTCCTCTCTCTTCACTCTGCCGGGCAATTATACGCGGATGCAAGCATGTATGTGCATGTGTTTGTATGTACACATGACTTCATATGTGTTTGGACACAGTTGACGGCCTATATTGGTTGTATGTATGTTTGTTGGTTTTGTTTTTGTTACTGTTTTTATTGCTATTTACACAGATGCGATACGCGGCTGCATTGCGTTGGTGCAAGCGAGAGCCACAACAACTAAATATGCTGTAAATAAGTATGGACGTAGCATTTGCCAGCACATATGGGAATAGTAAAGTGCATAAATATGTAAGTGTGTATGTATGTATATATTTGCAAACATAAAAACGTGTGTATATAATAAAAGCTCTATGCGGAACATGCAAGACTAGCAGATACGGCATGCTTTTGATACTCGCATGCACATATTTATGTAGTTATATAGATATGTTTACATATGTATGCCTAGTTTCACTAGCACTTTTGGTCACATGACGCTGTTGTTATTGTTTTTATTACCTCTACCAACACTAGAGGCTGTGTCATTTTAGCGAATAAATTCATCAAATAAACCAAAGGTTTGCCAGCTTCTATGAATACTCCTTATAAGAGGAGAAAGTGCGTATATGTGTTTGGTACAATAGTTGGACAATTCGTCTAAAGGATCACAAACAAGGGCAACTGCGGAAACCAATGCGATATTGGTGAAAAATTTGATATTTTTGCAATTATTTGGAGGAGTTGGCTTGTAAAGATAGTTTAAAAAAGTTTTACATGTTTTTGTTATGTTTGTTTGAGGTAAATTATAAATATAATAATTAGCTCTTAGAAAGCCTGACGCCGCTACAAAATTTTTAAATTAATCTTCCGAATTATTTTAAGACTAAGATTTCTGTTTTTTCTGCCATTGCCCATCTCTTCTTAAAATATTCATTGTTTTTGAAAAGTATATATGTACTTCAATGATAACAACTCAATTACGAATATTTGTAGGAGAATTGGCATTAAATTACTTCTTATTTTTTGATTCCGAGATTTTCTGCTTCGGCAATTTAAGGTTAAAGCAAAATTATCAACAATATTATTGCTGGCCACTTTTATACTCCGAACTTCGTCGTTGACTGTCTATGTAGATTTGAGTAAACGCGAAGTAGCATTATTCACAGATTGCATTTTGAAACCTTTCACTCAAGGAGCTGCTAAATTGTCGGAACCAACAATATCGGACCACTATAGGCTATAACCGCGATTCAAGCTGATCAATCAAAATCCAGTAATGGTATGGAAAACCTTTTTATTTGGAAAACTATCTTCACGAAGTTTTACGAGAATTATTCTTCTAGACAAGGCTGCAATATCCGAACATATTGCTGATATCGTATCGTCTCCAAAGAAATTGTACAGATCAGACCATATGTATAGCTGCCATTCAAACTATAAGAAAAATATCTCTATAATTTTTTTTATTAATTGACCTTAATTAGATTTGAAGGTTAGCAAATATAAGCGGCTAAGAAGAACCAGCAGAAGATTTTCCTTTGGGTGTAGTAATGGCAAGGTTATATTTTCAGAATTAAATGTACTTTCAAAGGGAGTTATAGTTTCCGTGCAGCAGATGTTAATGTTTATTTTTATCCATCGTTGGGTAATTTTCTGCAATATATTATGAATTCTAAAAACATTGCATTATTTTCAATAAATTATTAGAAAAGATTCACACTCCACATTTTTGATTATGGGTGCAAAGATATTTTTCTTCGAAAGCAGCGCTTTTTTATGGTCTCTTTAGCAGATTTCTATATACGAACATTTTCATTGAAATGCTGAACATTTTAAGTTACATACGAACTTTCTAATTTTATTTAAACACTGAACTTAGTTTATTTTATTTTTATTATGAAAATATATTAATAAGATTATTAAAGTTAAAATTAAGATTTTGTTAATTGTCCCCAATTGATTTATCTTCCTTACGTTTTAATGCCATTAATTAACACAAATCACTTTTATATTTTATATATGTAGATACACAATAAATAATACGCATATGTTTATAAAAGCATGAACAATTAATATACAGTATATCAAATTAGAATTTTATATAAAGAGAATTTACATTTATGTACTAAACTCTCCGTAATTCTTAAGAAAATTCTCATTATAGGGTATTATTTCATTAGCAAGCATCATTTATCTGCTACAAACTTGATAATCAAATTTTTCAATACTCACCATGCTGAATAACTATTTTCCACTTTGTCGCACTTCCCTTATCATATCCTTATACAGTTGTCGCCGAATATGCACTTCCGGCGTACAAATATAGACGGAACAGAAATTTACTACGGCAGTGGAGCACTAGCGCTCCACCAATAGAGCCTTTATATTTCAACATTATTGCAACAGTACAAAGTAACATAAAACACTTGTATTTATATTATTTAGCTTAAATCATTATCAATCCAATAAATTTAATTAATATATAACCATAAAAGCAAAGGGAAATATTTCCGGCACACCTTCACTCTGCCACAACCTTGAACTTTAATTTTCGACTTTCTACCATCAACAATAACATCATAAGTTGTATATATCACTTTTCTCTGCACCGTTATACACATGTGAACGCTTTTCAAACAATTTATTAGTATACAATGACTTTTATAAGAGGTTTTTAAAATTCTTCAAGCGGAAGAACGCCTTCTGAAATAAAATTTGCAAAATTTTCTTCAAAATGGCGGTGTCCGTTAGATCTGTCAGAGCAAAACCGTTAGCTATACAGTGTTGTTAAATATAATATTCAATATGTTAACTATTTTAAAGTAAAATAAAGCGAAAACTGGTGTTATATTTTTAAAGGTGTATTCTAACAAAAATGTATCTACGTTTATCATAAATATTTTAAATATATAACTTTATTTTGATGCTTTTATTACTTTTTTTTCGTTACAACCATGCAGCTCAGGCACAACACAGAAAGCTCGTTGTTGTGAAAACTACTTAATATTTACGTTGTCAGCGCTTTCTATTCACACTACAGTGTTTTCGCTCTTACATACAAATACAGAGACTTTGTGTCATTTTACAAATTTTGTCGTGTGCACTCTTTTCCGCCCATATGCTTGCCTTATGCTGCAGCACTGTCAGTTTTGGACAATTTGTCAGAAAATTTTTTTAAGTGCGTTTGTCGTGAAATTTCTAATTGTTTGTTTTCAATTATTAGTCACGAAAAGTAAGCCATAATAACCAATAAAAAATAGTGGTGAGTGTTAAACAATCTACGCTCTATCAATTAGTAAACACAATAATAGTTAAAGTTGTATACTAATACAGATAATTGCGTTGACAGTGAAGGAATAAAATTTGCAAGTTCATCGATGTCTCGTGGTTGTGGTATTCGTTTTGTACTTCAGTCGGTGTTTTCAGCGATGTACTTAGAAAATTTTCCAATTATAAGTGACATATTTGCGAGTATTTACTATATTATTAAATTTCCTATTATAACAGCATTATCTATTTACTAAGGGTTTTGGTGTTCGTTTATTGATTTTCCAAAACGTAAAATTAACCAAATGAGTACGTTACTTCTCGGCTTTTTCCATTCACATTCATATATGTATAAATATATGTACGTATGGAGAGCGTGTGGGGGTCCACTTAGTGGTACGTTCGAGAAGCACGTAATTTTGTTTTGTATGCAAGCCTGTCAAGAAATCAATATATCTGTTTTGAGGGCGCAAGTGTTGATCGATGATTAGCACACGCTACGGTCAGAAGTGTTCAATTTTTATATGAGCATATTTATATGTATGTATATAGAACTTGTACGACGTTTGCGTCAAACTTTACCATGGGTAACACATACCCTATATTTTCTTTGTTTCCTTTGTTTAAGAAAAACTGCAGAGTTTAGCTTTCACCAACGCCTTCATATATTTATATATACATATGCTGTGGCCACAAATTAACACCATTAGATGTTGATTTTACATTCATCTAATTAATATTACACTATTGCAAATCACGCATACATATAAATTTTATATCCTGAGCAGGATATATTAAGATTGCCCTGAAGTTTTTAGCTAAATGAAACTTCAGAGACCCTTACTGTTCAGAACATGTTTTTTACATTGTTTTATTTAAGATTTTGCTAAGTAATCTAATGTAACAATTAAAAAATCTTAAAAGAGTATTTGATACTCGTCATGTTAGCTTATTTGTCGGAACCATCAATATCTGACCCCGGTAGGTCGGTAGGTCACGTAAACCGACCGAGTAAAATCAAGTTCTATGAACGGTTGCACCGAAGCTAACATTTCTTCTTTTTTTAATAAAGTTAACTGCATCTTAACATTTTTTATTATAAAAGGAGTTACGTGTAAACATATATTTCGAAACCAAATCATTTAATTTTTCTCATGGCTTTTTGTTCTGTCCTTGTATATTTATAGCGTTCCCCTTTCACATGTGCATCGTTCCCTAGCGAACAGTAGCGAAACAGGAAAAGGCTCTATAATATCGTAAACGAAAAATAATTATTGTAACGACCAAGTGTATACTAAAGTAAATAGATAATTCACAAACTGTAAACATGTCCAGCTTACCACGTCGCATCATCAAGGAAACTCAACGCTTGATGCAGGAGCCTGTGCCCGGCATTAATGCCATTCCTGATGAAAACAACGCACGCTACTTTCATGTTATTGTAACGGGTCCAAATGATTCGCCTTTCGAAGGTGGCGTTTTTAAATTGGAATTATTCTTGCCCGAAGATTATCCCATGTCAGCGCCAAAAGTACGTTTCATTACCAAAATTTATCATCCGAATATAGATCGTTTGGGACGCATTTGCTTGGATGTACTCAAGGACAAGTGGAGTCCAGCATTACAAATTCGTACAATTCTGCTTTCAATTCAGGCGCTTTTAAGTGCACCCAATCCAGATGATCCACTAGCAAATGATGTCGCAGAATTGTGGAAGGTGAACGAGGCTGAGGCCATCAAGAATGCACGTGAATGGACTCAGAAATATGCCGTCGAAGACTGAAGTGCAAAGTGAAGTGTTTGCAGCAGAAAACGAACGACGATGAACACGAGCGGTGGAGCTGCATGGAGTGTGGCGGGGGTTTGGGCATAACATGAGATCAACACGTGAATACAACGGCTTTTTGTTGGTAAACAAGTGATGGGGTGGGGGAACACGGCGTAGTTGTATTGTGTGTGAAACATGAAATGGAATTATATAATAACAATTAAGTAGAGTAATATTGCGTAAAAGAATTGCTAACTGGCTAAAGAAGAACAACTATTTTCCGGTATGCTGTTTAATATTTTTAAAATACTATACACATTAATACATTGAGATGCTGACGTCTTGATGTTTTTAAAAGTAAAACTCTACCAGGCAAACCGTAAACACAACAACAAACAAATGAGTATAATAAATGAAATACAAAACAGTAATAAAGTTATTGATGATGCAAAAAAAAAAAAATTTAAAATAAAGAAATACAAAAATTGCTATAAGTACATACAATAAAATATAAATATATGTATGTACACTCTTACGATACACTTTAATACAAGCTAAATGATATGATAATAGTTTAAATAGAATATAAAAACAAACTAAATGCTAAATCACTTGTAAGAAGATGCAACAACAACAATAACTATGCGATATTTGATTCCAACTTTTATACGGTCTACATATGGCTGCTAAGATGAGCGTTTGAGTAAAGAGCGCAACACAACCTTTCAACAAAAGGCCGGTTACTACTGGCTTTCGTCCACGTATGTACGTTGAAAGAAGTGTTGCACGTCACTGTGCGCGCTCGTTAGCTAGGTCGCTGTGTGCTATTTATTCACATTTTCTTTTAGTTGCGCTAACAATATTACGTTTAGCCGCCTATTCTTATGGCAATTATATTCTTTTTTTTTGCATTTTAAAGTCTAAGCCACTCTTATACATATGTATCTACATGTAAGCACGCCGCATGTTGACGTTGTAGATATTCTGCGTTAAGGAAGTTGCTATTAATATTTAAAGAACAATGAAATTTGATTAATCATTAGAGTGTACACTTCACAAAAAAAAAAAAAAAAAACTGACGTTACTTTTAATTTTGTATGATTATATGTTTCCTTATTATTTTCATTATAATTATTAGCATTATTTAAAAAATCCTAAATAGGTATTTTTAAAGTTTAATGGCATTTCATGTACCAAGCTGCATAAAAGTCTAGGTGAAAGCAAACGTCAATGTGAAAAACATTTGACAGCAGCGCTGCATGTATTGCTGCCCTTTCTATTCGTTTGTGTGTAAAGCAAAAATACCTTTATAAAGTAAAATATATAAAATATTAAGAATCTGCATATTATTTTTTTTTTTATTTCTTAAAGAGTTAGTTGAAATAAACGCGAAACCTGAATTGTAATATAAAAAAAAAAAAAATAATTACGTATTTTTAATTACCAATGAATAAAAATAGAAATTTGGAATAACCATACCTGGATAAGTATTATATTATACACCAAATTTGCTATTACTTTGTTTGCGGCATGCTTCAAGGATCAGCGCAAAGCCGGGCAACACTCTAAAACACCAAGGTACTGCTTGTTTTTGTTGTAGGCATGGTAAATATTTTACTATTTTCTTTGCAGTTTGTGAAAGCTTGCAGACGCTGAAATAATATTAACGAAATTATGCTACATTTCTCGGTGTTTATGGCACTTGGCTGCTGCATAAAACGCCGCCAGACACCAAAGTTACACAAATATTATTTATAGCAGCATTTAGCTAAATACTTTTAGCCGGCATTGTCTTTCGAATTTTCAATACATGTTGCTGCCCCAAACCATTTCTACTAAAACTGTTCATAACACATTTTTTTTTTTTTTGTTTTTTGTAAGAAAAGTTTGGGGCCACACTTAAACCAAACTCTTTTCGAACTTTTCGTCCAACTGCTTGGCCAACGAATATTGGAAAAAGCGCCGCTGGCGGCCAAATGTGCCGAAAGTGATTTATATAACCACGATAATCGCTACTATTTTGCCATTGTATATTTTGATCACATTGTTGTTGCTGTTGGTTGCTATAGTTGTTGTTTCTGGTGGCTGGCTCGTACGTACATAACTAGATATTTTCTCTTACTGCAGCAACAGGCGCAAAACCGTGATGGACCAACTTGGTCGCTGCCGTTTAAAGCTTACCAACAACTGTTGTTCGCGGGCATGCATATACATACGTACATATGTATGTACATACATAAGAATGGATTCATCGTGGGCGCAACGCCACGCATTTCGTTATTGTTAATTGGCCCTTTTTGGTTGTGAGTCGCTCAGCTGCGAAGGTGCCATTGTTGTGAATACGTGCCCCTTTTGATGTTGTTCTTGTTGTTTTGTTGGTGTTGTTTCGGGTGGTAAAGAATTATTACAGCTTGTCACCTTATTTCGGGCGATTTACGGTAAAATTTATCGCTGATGATCAACAATAAAAAATGTGTTGTTGCCAGCGGTACACATAGAGCTGCTTACATCCAACATACCTACATACATACATATGTACATATATGCTGGTTGCTTTGGAAGGTGGCGCAAGGAGTAACGCCGTGCAGTTGGATAATTGCACTCAAACGTGTCAAATTAAGTCCAATGCGGCACGGGCACAGGATTTTTACTTTGATTTATGGATTGCAAGGCAAACGGAAAGTAAAATATATTTTTCTTGTGTGGCAAATAAGGGCATAAGGAAGGGGTTGTAAGTACTAAATATCCGAATAAAAAATATTTGGAAAATTATTAACAACAAGAATGAAATGCTTAAGAGAAATTAAATGATTTATGTTCATACAAACCTACGTATGTATGTAAGTTGAGGAAAGTAATACCTTTTGTTGAAATTTTTTTGGTCATCGACCTGTCGCTGACCACTCTTCAAATACCCCATAAGTGAAAATTTGTAAGAGTGGTCCCACTACTAAAATCTGGGTACGCTGCCAACAAAGGGGAGTTATCGTCCTATAACTCTCCAATTACCAGTAGTGAAGACGCTTAAGACCTTCCTACTCCCAATTTTCACTCACTACCTGTGTCTAGCATGCATGGCTTCCGTAAGGTGCACAGCACCCCGACAGCACTTAGCGTCGTAAAGGCCCCTCAACCGAAAACCATTCTGCGAGCGGCCAATCCTTGTAGTGTTGGACTTGTCAAAAGCTTTTAATACAGGGAACCACACAACGCTACTTGAGGACATCGAAATCGAAAAATATACACTCTCTGCTGGGTTAAGGATGTGGTAGTTCATACTATGAGAGCGGTCGACTATCATCCATACTGTTTCCAGGTAAAAATTCTAAATAGTGATGAATTAAACAGAGGCTTCCGCACGGAGTTGTCCTCTCCCCGTTGATGTTTAACTTTTACATTTGGAAACTCCCAAAAACTCTCAAAAGTTAACGGTTTTCTCTATGACCTTTCTCGCTTCCTCGCTGTACGGAATATATTACTCTCCCACACTAAAACCACAGCGATCATATACACAAACTGGACGAAGGAGTACAGACTTGACCTTAATATTGCAGTCGATGGCGTTTAATTTCCGACTGTCAATAATCCTAAGATTTTAGGTGTGGCACTCGCCAGCCTGTGCTGCTTCACTCCTCATACAACCGCGATTATTGCCAAAGTACAGAACTTCAACAAAATCCTCAAGTCGCTAATCGGCAGCATATGGAGAAAAGACCAAGAAACGTTGGTGGTAATATACTGGGAAATCGGTTGGCCGGCTCCTCAACTATGCCACCCCAATATAGTCTTCTGGATGCATTAAACGCAGACGAGAAATCTTCAGACATGTCAGAATACTGCACTCCGGACTTTAACGAGAGGCCTCTTGATGTCGCCTATCGCACATCTACACAGTGAGGCCTGTAGGCTCCCTCTCAGAGCAATTTTTGCTGGGGTATTTTCGTTGAAACCATAAGACATAAAACAATATGCCGACCAGAGTTCGGATGCAACTAACTTCATTCATGCACTGACTGCCATTCACAGTGAAGCCATAATCTTCTTCACCGACTCCCTCTCAGTGAATGGAGTACTTTGGTCAAATAACCGTCCACTGAAGTAGAGCTCGAATAGCCGCGAGAATTGAGAGTTACTCCCTCCCTATGTTTCGACCTATCAAAACAGCACGATTCCTGGGCTCAACATTATATGATGGATGTCTAGATAACCGTTGCTGCAAAAACAACAACAATAATTTTTGTGTTTGTTTATTTCAGTGACAACACACAATTTTGCTCAATGCACACTTTTGTACGGATTGTGTGGTAATGTGCGTTCATACCTAGATAAGATATGTAAGAGCATAAGCCATCAAGGGCTTGCCAAGTATAATAGAATTATGCTTTTAACGGGAAATTCGCTAGTTTTTACTATAAAAATGCACAACAAAAAAGTATTTCAAATATAAATTATTGATAATTAAAACCAAGTACCTCGGTTTAACGTTAGACTCCACGCTGAGGTGGAAGCAGCACGTAAAYCTGACGTTGGTCAAGGCGACAAGGGCCTTAATGGTGTGTAATCGCCTGGCAGGAAGGTCCTGGGGTTTTTACTCCTAAAATAGCCAGATGGTTGTACACCATGATAGTAAGACCGATAATCACATATGGGGCGGTAGCCTGGGCCTCAGTAGCGTCGCAAAAATCGGTTAGGACACAACTGCTGAAGCTGCAGAGGCTGGCCTGTGTCTGCATGACGGGTGCAATGCGAACCTGTCCAACGGCGGCACTGGAGGTTCTCCTTGAACTTACTCCG